>NC_090765.1:58318821-58321321 GCF_036898095.1 Palaemon carinicauda | reverse complement strand
ACTTGGCCGTTCCAAAAATAATCGGACTCATTCCTAGTGCCAATAGTTTAATAATGACAAGAAACCAAATGACGTTAGAAGACTGGGTGGTGAAAACTAAACCGTCAAAGAAATGTTTATTTGCAGCTTTAGAAGAACTAGCAGGAATTTTAAAATCCTTCCACAGTACAGGTTATTGTCACAATGACATCAGTCCTGATAGTGTCATGGTTGACATTTCTCCCGAGGGTCAAGTGAAGGTGACTTTGATCAACTTGGGACTCACGAGAAAGATCGGTGAAAGTCTACAAGTACCTCTGAGAGGTTTGCCTTGGATCGCTCCCAACCTCAAAAATAATTTAAGTTGCACTCCCATAACAGATGGCTTCGGCTTCGCATTTACCGTCAATAAATTAATTAAATTGGCCTCAATCAGCATCGGGTCCGACCTCCGCAATATCCTGGATGAGTGTGAACGCTGCATGGGAGAGGAGATTTACTGCAATCTCCACTTTGTGTTATTCATGTTTTAAAACAAGACATTAATGAAAGGCGGATACATGGTGTAAAAGTGGCAGGGAATGATAATAATCAAGGAAAAGAAGAAACAAAGACAGAGAAAGGAGAGAAATGGGAAGGAGATGCAGAAGATTGGACGACAGAGGACCTAACGAGGATGAGCATAGTAAAAAGAAAGAGGATTACATTACTGAAAGAAAATGTTTCCAAGGATGAAATTATTTTAGACCTGACAGGGAGACTAAAGAAGGACCAAAAAGAAAAGAAAATGAAAGAGGAAGGAGGAGGAGGAGGAGGAGGAGGAGGAGGAGGAGGAGGAGGAGGAGGAGGAGGAGGAGGAGGAGGAGCAGGAGCAGCAGCAGCAGCAGGAGCACCAGAGGCGGTGGCAGCAGCAGCAGCAGCGGCAGCAGCAGCAGCAGCGGCAGCAGCAGCAGCAGCAGCAGCAGCAGCAGCAGCAGCAGCAGCAGAGGTGGCGGCGATAGCAGCAGAGGCAGCAGCAACAGCTGCAGTAGCAGTGCAGAAAAAGCAACAACAGCAGAACCAGCAGTAAAAAATCAGCTTCAGAAGAAGCAGTACCAACAGGAAGAGGAGCAGCATCAGCCGCAGCATAAGAAGCGCCAATAACAGGAGGAAGAAGAGTAGAATCAGCAGCAATAATCTACTCTGCATACCTAGTGGATATTCTGCAAATGGACTCATCAGAAAGAAGAAATCTGACTTGGTCTGTTATGCTTTGTTCCTTGATGAAGATTCACCTGTACTGTTTCTTTGTCAGTTGGACAAATGCAGAAAAGACAAGTTTAACATTCTCTTAGTATGCTGTGCTCCCTAAAAAAATATTCCCTGTATACAGATACATATTAGAAAAACAGGAGGATGACCATCAGCAGCAGCAGGAGTAGCAGTGCAGAGGCAGCAGCAGTAACAGCAGTGCAGAAGAAGCAGCAGAAGCAGCAGCACCAATAATCAAATATGGATACCTGGGTGATATTCTGCAAATGGACTGGACAGAGGAAAGAATTATGACTTTCTATTATGCTTTGTTCCTTGATGAAGATTCACTTGTACTGTTTCTTTGTAAGGAGCACAAATAGTCCAATATCTACATATATTCTTTTATACCTACACCTTTGTGTATTTGTGAGAGAATAATCTAGAAAATGGGCTTTGTAAAAATAAAAAGTTAAGACTTCTTTCCTGTGCTGCCAATATAGGTTTTTCAAACGCCAACTTTGTAATTCAGAGGGAATAATCATACACCGAATAGAGAGAAGAAAGTTACCTTCTGATGGTAATTTGTGTTCCTTGGTGAAGACCTTTTTGCAAAAGATCTTTGTCTTGTGGGTAAAATGTCAGATATCTACATCAGTTCTTTTATATATAAACCCTCAGAAAGAAGAGTGTACTGCAGAAAGGAATTGAGGCTGGATAATTTTGTGGACTGGCTTGTTAGGTCAATGAGATTTTTCCATGCCAACTGACACTAGCTAGCACAGGCAAGTCCGTGACATTAGGCACATGAACAAGCCTTCATCTCCCATTAATAATGCTGCAGGAAAACCAATCAGTTCCTTAACCTCACCTCATCTATTGAGGAACTTGAAATGTAATCTTCGGTAATGATTGGCTGCTATTCGTAATAGTCCAACCTTTGATGTGCTCAGTCTTAGTGTCCTGTGGTGTATTTTGTTGCTGGAATGATTTCAAGAAATTAAAAGACGTGAGCAGGGTCGAGGGAACCAAGACTGCAGCTATTTTCCATGAAAATAGAAGTAGACTAAACCCACCTGATGAGCCCTTTGGTAAGGGCGAAACCCTTATACGGTGGTAGTGCTAATCATAGTAACAATAGTGCTATTAATTACATAAATGAATACATATGAATATATATATATATATATATATATGTATGTATATATATATATATATATATATATATGTATATATATATGTATATGTATATGTATATATATACATATTAAAGTAAGCCATATATTTTTTA
>NC_090765.1:58273821-58313821 GCF_036898095.1 Palaemon carinicauda | reverse complement strand
CTCTCTCTCTCTCTCTCTCTCTCTCTCTCTCTCTCTCTCTCCGGAGCCTTCGTCGTTGCCCAAAGACATTTTGAATTATTAACGGTGATTCCTCTGCTACAATACGTATTCTTGAGAATGTTTTGCTATACAACTGTGTCATTGTGTAATGTGAATGATGGCTTTTCCGGTCTAACTAGGAGTCTATCTGCCCCGGCCGGTTTATATCGTTATGATCCAAAAGTAAAGTACAAAAGTTTCGAATGGGTGAAATTGATAAGGAGTAAAGAAGATCGACGCTGCAATCACTGTGGCGCCGTCAGGTTAGACATGCCTAATCTCCTGCAGGGGACCCAAGTAAGTACTAACTTTCCAAAGGATGTGTTCTACCAAGGTCTGACGAGAAAGACACGAATGCACAATGAATGGCCGCAAAAGTTGGACAAACGGAAATACAAATATGGTGCTTTCGATGGGTTTTCATTCGAGTCGTCGTATCTCTGGCAGGGTGGGGAAAAGTGGCTCCCCATCATCTCCGAATACTCGAACCAAATGATGGAGAGCGAGGCTGAAACTCTTCCTGATAGCGACACTGAAAAGAGAAGAGACGGAGAGACGAATAAATCTGTGTCTAAGGAACAGAGGAGTGGAATTCAAGAACTGCAGGAAATGAATCTCCTGTTGAAGAAGGAATTAGAAAGAGAAAGAAATGCCAAGTGTCAACTTACGGAATATCTTCGGAAAGAGTTGCAGGAGGTTTATGATTACCACAAAAAGCACATGGAAATTACAGAGAGAATCAAAGGTCAGCTAATATCAAAGCTACGCATGGAGCTTTTTGAAAAGGAAACTATGATTGGTAGCTTGAAGTGGGAAAACAACCGAGGAACACTCGTCCTGGAGAGGCTGAGGAACATAAAACATTCGGAAAATCTCTTCCTAGAGAGGAAAGTCCAGGCACTAACAGAAGAAATAATTAGACTCAACAAGCTTGGGATACGTAAATTAAATGAACGTGAAATCTGGATGCAGTATTTCATAAGAGAGCTATTGAGAACAGATGGGAATTTGATCTATTTAAAAACATTGCTTCACCTGCTGAACAAAGAACTGTCTTGGCCTCATATTTCTTGGCAACATGTTAACAAGAAGATATCGCCCGGCCACATAGTGTTTAAGCATGAGAGAAAACCTTATGATATACCAAAACCTATTCTCACTTTTCCATCACCTGGTCCACATCAACCTCTTGGTCCACTACAACCTCCTGGTCCATTGCGATCTCCTGGTTCACTACGACCTTCTGGTCCAGTACAATCTCCTGGTCCGCTACGACCTCCCGGTCCGCTACGACCTCCCGGTCCGCTTCGACCTCCCGGTCCGCTTCGACCTCCCGGTCCGCTTCGACCTCCCGGTCCGCTTCGACCTCCCGGTCCGCTTCGACCTCCCGGTCCGCTTCGACCTCCCGGTCCGCTACGACCTCCCGGTCCGCTACGACCTCCCGGTCCGCTACGACCTCCCGGTCCGCTACGACCTCCCGGTCCGCTACGACCTCCCGGTCCGCTACGACCTCCCGGTCCGCTACGACTTCCCGGTCCGCTACGACTTCCCGGTCCGCTACGACCTCCCGGTCCACTACGACCTCCCGGTCTATTAAGATCTCCCGGTCCATCACGAACTCCTGGTCCATTAAGATCTCCTGGTCCACTACGACCTCCTGGCCCATTAAGATCTCCTGGTCCACTAAAACCACTAAAACCTCTTGGTCAACAACAACCTCCTGGTCTCCTACGACATCCTGGTCCACTAGAGCCTGAAAGTCTTCCTGAGAAGAGAAGTGACGGGGAGACGAAGAAATTAGTGTCGACAGTGCAGAGGATTGAAATTCAAACACTGCAGGAAATGAATCTCATGTTGGAGAAGGAATTACAAAGAGAAAGAAATGCCAAGTGTGAACTTACAGAAAAACTTTTGAAAGAGTTGCAGGAGGCTTATGATTACCACAAAAAGCAAAGGGAAACTGCAGAGAGATTCAACGATCAGCTAATATCAAAGCTACGCAGTAAGATTCTTGAAAGGGAGCAAGAGCTGGCGCCCTTGAAGCAGGAATACAACAGAATAAACTGCAATCACGATAAACTGATGAAGGAAATGTATTCAAGGAAACTCTTCCTGGAGAGGAAAGTCCAGGCATTGCAAGATGAAGCAGACAGACTTAATAAGCTTGCGATACATAAATTTGAAGCCGAAGATATCTGGGTGGATTATTGGATGCAAAAGATTATTCCCCCAAATTCGTGTTTTATGAATTTAAGAACAGTGATTGACCGGCTCAATGCAGAGCTGCGTATAAAACGTAACGAGAAAACTTCTTATTCGCCACCAACCCATACCCTAGAACCATACATACTTCCTACTTCATTACGACCTCCTGGTCTACGAATACCACTAGAATCTCCTAGTACATTTCAATTTCCTAGTCTACTAGAACTTCCTTATGAACGACAACAATCTCTTTGTCTACATTTCCCACTTTTTTGTGGGGTCTATGATTCTGGTCAGCTACAACTTCCTAGTCTACTAGAACCACTAGAACCCCCTGGTCTACTAGAACCACTTGAACCTTCTGTTCCACTACAATCTCCTTATCCAAAAAGACATCATCTTCCACAAGGACCTCGTCGTCCACAAAGACATCATGGTGCAATACTATCATGGCCAAGAGAACCATATTCATTTGTATCACCCAAAGGAGCAGGCAAAGGGATGCCTCCTAAACTAAGCTTGAAAAACCCTGACCACAAAAACCGGGAACAAACGGCCCTGAGGAGTGAGAGTCGAACATTACAAGAAAAAGAGGACCGTAGGCTTATTTCTAGCGAGAATAGAACATTACAGGATAAAGAGGACCGTAGACTTATTTCTAGCGAGAGTAGAACATTACAGGAAAAAGAGGACCGTAGACTTATTTCTAAGCTCAAGGAAGAAATTCTCTTACTGAAAAGAGATTTATCATGTACAAAACACAGGAATTCTTTGATGGAAGGGCATACAAGAAGAAAAGGGAAAAGTAAGTTTGACATTCCTAGACAGTTGGAAAATACAGAAAAGGTCATGGATGAGCCAAACAATACAATAAAGAAGAGAACAGATCTATATCAACAAGACCAGAAGTTGGTGTCAATGGAGCAAAGAGCTGACAAAAGCAAATGCCAGCATGACAAACTGATCAAGGAAATAACAGCACTCAGATTATCCCTCAAGGGGAAATTAAAAAAAGATTTTAAAATGATGGCGCAAGAACCTCAAGGAGTTTCAAGAAAGAATCGGACTCGTGGAATAACTAGTTGGTCACGGAAAGGGGTCAAGGACAAGGAAAAAGAAGGTAAGTAATGTATGATTGCTGCTGCTACTGTTGCAGAATTGATGAATTTGTAGCAGCAGCAGCAGGAAGAGCAGCAGCAGGAGCAATAATCTACTCAGCATAAAGAGGGGATATTCTATAAGTGGACTAGGCAGAAAGAAGAATTCTGACTTCGTTTATTTTGCTTTGTTCCTTGATGAAGATTCACCTGTACTGTTTCTTCGTCAGGTGGACAAATGCAGAAAAGACAAGTCTGACATTCTTTTAGTATGCTGGACTCCCTGAAAAAGATCCTCAGAGATAAAAAGATTGAGGAAAAAACTAGGAGCAGGAGTAGGAGCAGCAACAGTAGCATCAAAAGCAAAAGCAGCAGTAGCAACAGCAAACACAGCAGCAGAAGAAAGATCAGTAATAACAGGAGAAAGAAGAGCAGAATCAGAAGCAATAATATACTCTGCATACCTAGGAGATATTCTAAAAGTGGACTATTTAGAAAGAAGAATTCTACCTTCGTCTATTAAGATTTGTTCCTTGACGAAGATTCCCTTGTACTGTTTCTTTGTCAGGTGGTCAAATGCAAAAAAGACAGGTATGATATTCTTTTAATATACTGGACTCCCCCCTGAAGAAGATCCCCTAAGATAAGATGGAACAAAAAAATAAAAAAGGAGCATCAACAGCAGCAGCAGTAGCATCAAAAGCAGCAGCAGTAGCATCAAAAGCAGCAGCAGTAGCATAAAAAGCAGAAGCAGGAGCAACAACAGGGGAAGGAAGAGCAGAATCAGCAGTAATAATCTACTCTGCATACCAAGGGAATATTCTACAAGTGGACTAGGCAGAAAGAAGAACTCTGACTTCGTCTATAATGCTTTGTTCCTTGATGAAGATTCACCTGTACTGTTTCTTCGTCAGGTGGACAAATGCAGAAAAGACAAGTCTGCATTCTTTTAGTAAGCTAGACTCCCTGAAGAAGATCACCAAAGATAGAGAGATGGAAGAAAAAACTAAAGGAGCAGAGCAGTAGCCGCAGCAGCAGCACGAGGAAATGCAACAGCAGTAACAGCAAAAGAAGCAGCACCAGTAACAGGAGGAAGAAGAGGAGAATCAGCAACAATAATCTACTCTGCATACAGAGGGGATATTCTACAAGTGGACTAAGCAGAAAGAAGAACTCTGACTTCGTCTATTTTGCTTTGTTCCTTGATGAAGATTCACCTGTACTGTTTCTTTGTCAGGTGGACAAATGCAGAAAAGACAAGTCTGACATTCTTTTAGTAAGCTACACTCCCTGAAGAAGACCACCAGAGATAGAGAGATGGAAGAAAAAACTAAAGGAGAAGCAGCACAAGTAAAAGCAACAGCAAAATCAGCAGCAGCAGCAGGAGAAGCACCAGTAACAGGAGGAAGAGGAGGAGAATCAGCAGCAATAATCTACACTGCAAACATAGGGGATATTCTACAAGTGGACTAGGCAGAAAAAAAGAACTCTGACTTTGTCTATTATGCTTTGTTCCTTGATAAAGATTCACCTGTACTGTTTCTTCGTAAGGTGGACAAATGCAGAAAAGACACGTCTGACATTCTTTTAGTAGGCTAGACTCCCTGAAGAAGATCACCAGAGATAGAGAGATGGAAGAAAAACTAAAGGAGCAGCAGCACAAGGAAAAGCAACAGCAAAATCAGCAGCAGCAGCAGCACCAAAAGCACCAGTAACATGAGGAAGAAGACTAGAATCAGCAGCAATAATCTACTCTCCAAATCTAGGGGATATTCTACAAGTGGACTAAGCAGAAAGAAGAACTCTGACTTCGTCTACTATGCTTTGTTCCTTGATGAAGATTCACCTGTACTGTTTCTTCGTCAGGTGGACAAATGCAGAAAAGACAAGTCTGACATTCTTTTAGTAAGCTAGACTCCCTGAAGAAGATCACCAGAGATAGAGAGATGGAAGAAAAAACTAAAGGAGCAGTAGCCGCAGCAGCAGCACGAGGAAATGCAACAGCAGTAACAGCAAAAGAAGCAGCAGCAGCAGCGCCAGTAACAGGAGGAAGAAGAGGAGAATCAGCAACAATAATCTACTCTGCATACAGAGGGGATATTCTACAAGTGGACTAAGCAGAAAGAAGAACTCTGACTTCGTCTATTTTGCTTTGTTCCTTGATGAAGATTCACCTGTACTGTTTCTTCGTCAGGTGGACAAATGCAGAAAAGACAAGTCTAACATTCTTTTAGTATGCTGGACTCCCTGAAGAAGATCACCAGAGATAAAAAGATTGAGGAAAAAAAAATAGGAGGAGGAGCAGCAGCAGCAGTAGCATCAGAAGCAAAAGCACCAGTAGCAACAGCAAACAAACACAGCAGCAGAAGGAAGATCAGTAATAACAGGAGAAAGAATAGCAGAATCAGAAGCAATAATCTACTCTGCATATCTAGGGGATATTCTACAAGTGGACTAAGCAGAAAGAAGAATTCTAACTTCGTCTATTATGCTTTGTTCCTTGGCGAAGATTCACTTGTACTGTTTCTTTGTCAGCTGGCCAAATGCAAACAAGACAAGTCTGACATGCTTTTAATATGCTGGACTCCCTGAAGAAGATCCCCTAAGATAAAAAGATAGAAGAAATAACTAAAAGAGAAGAGGAGCAGCAATGGCAGGAGCTAAAGCAGTAGCAGGAGCAACAACAGGAGAAGGAAGAGCAGAATCTGCAGCAATAATCTATGCATACCTAGGAAATATTCTACAAGTGGACTAGGCAGAAAGAGGAACTTTGACTTAGTCTATTACGCTTTGTTCCTTGATGAAGATTCACTTGTACTGTTTCTTTGTCAAGCGGACAAATGAAGATAAGATAAGTCTGACATTCTTTTCGTAGGCTGGACTCCCTAAAGATGATCACTAGAGAAGAAAATATGGAAGAAAAAAATAGTGGAGGAGGAAGAATAGCAGCAGTAGCCGCAGCAGGAGCAGCAGCAACAACAGGAGGAAAATCTCAGAATCAGCAGCAATAATCTACTCTGCATATCTAGGGGATATTCTACAAGTGCAGGGGGCAGAAAAAACTAATTCTGACCTTGTTTATTATGCTTTGTTCCGTGAGGAAGATTCACTTGTACTGTTTCTTTGTCAAGTGGACAAATGCATATAAAACAAGTCTGACATTCTTTTAGTAGGTTGGACTCCCTGAAGAAGATTCCCCAGAAATATAAAGATTTAAGAAAAACTAAATTAGGAGGAGCAGAAGCAGCAAAAGCAGCAGCAACAGCAAACATAGCAGCAAAAGCAGCAGCAACAGCAAACATAGCAGCAGTAGCAGCAGCAACAATAGGAGGAGGAAGTGCAACATCAGCAGCAATAATCTACTCTGCATAACTAGGGGATATTCTACAAGTGGAGGAGGCATAAAGAAGAATTTTGACTTCGTCTATTATGCATTGTTCCTTGGGGAAGATTCACTTGTACTGTTTCTTTGTCAGGTGGACAAATGCAGAAAAGACAAGTCTGACATTCTTTTAGTAAGCTAGACTCCCTGAAGAAGATCACCAGAGATAGAGAGATGGAAGAAAAAACTAAAGGAGAAGCAGCACAAGTAAAAGCAACAGCAAAATCAGCAGCAGCAGCAGGAGAAGCACCAGTAACAGGAGGAAGAAGAGGAGAATCAGCAGCAATAATCTACACTGCAAACATAGGGGATATTCTACAAGTGGACTAGGCAGAAAAAAAGAACTCTGACTTTGTCTATTATGCTTTGTTCCTTGATAAAGATTCACCTGTACTGTTTCTTCGTAAGGTGGACAAATGCAGAAAAGACACGTCTGACATTCTTTTAGTAGGCTAGACTCCCTGAAGAAGATCACCAGAGATAGAGAGATGGAAGAAAAACTAAAGGAGCAGCAGCACAAGGAAAAGCAGCAGCACAAGGAAAAGCAGCAGCACAAGGAAAAGCAACAGCAGTAACCGCAAAATCAGCAGCAGCAGCAGCAGCACCAGAAGCACCAGTAACATGAGGAAGAAGACTAGAATCAGCAGCAATAATCTACTCTCCAAATCTAGGGGATATTCTACAAGTGGACTAAGCAGAAAGAAGAACTCTGACTTCGTCTACTATGCTTTGTTCCTTGATGAAGATTCACCTGTACTGTTTCTTCGTCAGGTGGACAAATGCAGAAAAGACAAGTCTGACATTCTTTTAGTAAGCTAGACTCCCTGAAGAAGATCACCAGAGATAGAGAGATGGAAGAAAAAACTAAAGGAGCAGTAGCCGCAGCAGCAGCACGAGGAAATGCAACAGCAGTAACAGCAAAAGAAGCAGCAGCAGCAGCAGCACCAGTACCAGGAGAAAGAAGAGGAGAATCAGCAGCAATAATCTACTCTGCATACAGAGGGGATATTCTACAAGTGGACTAAGCAGAAAGAAGAACTCTGACTTCGTCTATTTTGCTTTGTTCCTTGATGAAGATTCACCTGTACTGTTTCTTCGTCAGGTGGACAAATGCAGAAAAGACACGTCTGGCATTCTTTTAGCAGGCTAGACTCCCTGAAGAAGATCACCAGATATAGAGAGACGGAAGAAAAAACTAAAGGAGCAGCAGCACAAGGAAATGCAACAGCAGTAACAGCAAAAGAAGCAGCACCAGAAGCACCAGTAACATGAGGAAGAAGACTAGAATCAGCAGCAATAATCTACTCTCCAAATCTAGGGGATATTCTACAAGTGGACTAAGCAGAAAGAAGAACTCTGACTTCGTCTACTATGCTTTGTTCCTTGATGAAGATTCACCTGTACTGTTTCTTCGTCAGGTGGACAAAAGCAGAAAAGACAAGTCTGACATTCTTTTAGTAGGCTAGACTCCCTGAAGAAGATCACCAGAGATAGAGAGACGGAAGAAAAAACTAAAGGAGCAGCAGCACAAGGAAAAGCAACAGCAGTAACAGCAAAATCAGCAGCAGCAGCAGCAGCACCAGAAGCACCAGTAACATGAGGAAGAAGACTAGAATCAGCAGCAATAATCTACTCTCCAAATCTAGGGGATATTCTACAAGTGGACTAAGCAGAAAGAAGAACTCTGACTTCGTCTACTATGCTTTGTTCCTTGATGAAGATTCACCTGTACTGTTTCTTCGTCAGGTGGACAAATGCAGAAGAGACAAGTCTGACATTCTTTTAGTAGGCTAGACTCCCTGAAGAAGATCACCAGATATAGAGAGACGGAAGAAAAAACTAAAGGAGCAGCAGCACAAGGAAGAGCAACAGCAGCAGCACAAGGAAGAGCAACAGCAGTAACAGCAAAATCAGCAGCACCAGAAGCACCAGTAACATGAGGAAGAAGACTAGAATCAGCAGCAATAATCTACTCTCCAAATCTAGGGGATATTCTACAAGTGGACTAAGCAGAAAAAAGAACTCTGACTTCGTCTACTATGCTTTGTTCCTTGATGAAGATTCACCTGTACTGTTTCTTCGTCAGGTGGACAAATGCAGAAAAGACAAGTCTGACATTCTTTTAGTAAGCTAGACTCCCTGAAGAAGATCACCAGAGATAGAGAGATGGAAGAAAAAACTAAAGGAGCACTAGCCGCAGCAGCAGCACGAGGAAATGCAACAGCAGTAACAGCAAAAGAAGCAGCAGCAGCAGCACCAGTACCAGGAGGAAGAAGAGGAGAATCAGCAGCAATAATCTACTCTGCATACAGAGGGGATATTCTACAAGTGGACTAAGCAGAAAGAACAACTCTGACTTCGTCTATTTTGCTTTGTTTCTTGATGAAGATTCACCTGTACTGTTTCTTCGTCAGGTGGACAAATGCAGAAAAGACAAGTCTGACATTCTTTTAGTAAGCTAGACTCCCTGAAGAAGATCACCAGAGATAGACAGATGGAAGAAAAAACTAAAGGAGCAGTAGCCGCAGCAGCAGCACGAGGAAATGCAACAGCAGTAACAGCAAAAGAAGCAGCAGCAGCAGCGCCAGTAACAGGAGGAAGAAGAGGAGAATCAGCAACAATCTACTCTGCATACAGAGGGGATATTCTACAAGTGGACTAAGCAGAAAGAAGAACTCTGACTTCGTCTATTTTGCTTTGTTCCTTGATGAAGATTCACCTGTACTGTTTCTTCGTCAGGTGGACAAATGCAGAAAAGACAAGTCTAACATTCTTTTAGTATGCTGGACTCCCTGAAGAAGATCACCAGAGATAAAAAGATTGAGGAAAAAAAAATAGGAGGAGGAGCAGCAGCAGCAGTAGCATCAGAAGCAAAAGCACCAGTAGCAACAGCAAACAAACACAGCAGCAGAAGGAAGATCAGTAATAACAGGAGAAAGAATAGCAGAATCAGAAGCAATAATCTACTCTGCATATCTAGGGGATATTCTACAAGTGGACTAAGCAGAAAGAAGAATTCTAACTTCGTCTATTATGCTTTGTTCCTTGGCGAAGATTCACTTGTACTGTTTCTTTGTCAGCTGGCCAAATGCAAACAAGACAAGTCTGACATGCTTTTAATATGCTGGACTCCCTGAAGAAGATCCCCTAAGATAAAAAGATAGAAGAAATAACTAAAAGAGAAGAGGAGCAGCAATGGCAGGAGCTAAAGCAGTAGCAGGAGCAACAACAGGAGAAGGAAGAGCAGAATCTGCAGCAATAATCTATGCATACCTAGGAAATATTCTACAAGTGGACTAGGCAGAAAGAGGAACTTTGACTTAGTCTATTACGCTTTGTTCCTTGATGAAGATTCACTTGTACTGTTTCTTTGTCAAGCGGACAAATGAAGATAAGATAAGTCTGACATTCTTTTCGTAGGCTGGACTCCCTAAAGATGATCACTAGAGAAGAAAATATGGAAGAAAAAAATAGTGGAGGAGGAAGAATAGCAGCAGTAGCCGCAGCAGGAGCAGCAGCAACAACAGGAGGAAAATCTCAGAATCAGCAGCAATAATCTACTCTGCATATCTAGGGGATATTCTACAAGTGCAGGGGGCAGAAAAAACTAATTCTGACCTTGTTTATTATGCTTTGTTCCGTGAGGAAGATTCACTTGTACTGTTTCTTTGTCAAGTGGACAAATGCATATAAAACAAGTCTGACATTCTTTTAGTAGGTTGGACTCCCTGAAGAAGATTCCCCAGAAATATAAAGATTTAAGAAAAACTAAATTAGGAGGAGCAGAAGCAGCAAAAGCAGCAGCAACAGCAAACATAGCAGCAAAAGCAGCAGCAACAGCAAACATAGCAGCAGTAGCAGCAGCAACAATAGGAGGAGGAAGTGCAACATCAGCAGCAATAATCTACTCTGCATAACTAGGGGATATTCTACAAGTGGAGGAGGCATAAAGAAGAATTTTGACTTCGTCTATTATGCATTGTTCCTTGAGGAAGATTCACTTGTACTGTTTCTTTGTCAGGTGGACAAATGCAGAAAAGACAAGTCTGACATTCTTTTAGTAAGCTAGACTCCCTGAAGAAGATCACCAGAGATAGAGAGATGGAAGAAAAAACTAAAGGAGAAGCAGCACAAGTAAAAGCAACAGCAAAATCAGCAGCAGCAGCAGGAGAAGCACCAGTAACAGGAGGAAGAAGAGGAGAATCAGCAGCAATAATCTACACTGCAAACATAGGGGATATTCTACAAGTGGACTAGGCAGAAAAAAAGAACTCTGACTTTGTCTATTATGCTTTGTTCCTTGATAAAGATTCACCTGTACTGTTTCTTCGTAAGGTGGACAAATGCAGAAAAGACACGTCTGACATTCTTTTAGTAGGCTAGACTCCCTGAAGAAGATCACCAGAGATAGAGAGATGGAAGAAAAACTAAAGGAGCAGCAGCACAAGGAAAAGCAGCAGCACAAGGAAAAGCAGCAGCACAAGGAAAAGCAACAGCAGTAACCGCAAAATCAGCAGCAGCAGCAGCAGCACCAGAAGCACCAGTAACATGAGGAAGAAGACTAGAATCAGCAGCAATAATCTACTCTCCAAATCTAGGGGATATTCTACAAGTGGACTAAGCAGAAAGAAGAACTCTGACTTCGTCTACTATGCTTTGTTCCTTGATGAAGATTCACCTGTACTGTTTCTTCGTCAGGTGGACAAATGCAGAAAAGACAAGTCTGACATTCTTTTAGTAAGCTAGACTCCCTGAAGAAGATCACCAGAGATAGAGAGATGGAAGAAAAAACTAAAGGAGCAGTAGCCGCAGCAGCAGCACGAGGAAATGCAACAGCAGTAACAGCAAAAGAAGCAGCAGCACCAGTACCAGGAGAAAGAAGAGGAGAATCAGCAGCAATAATCTACTCTGCATACAGAGGGGATATTCTACAAGTGGACTAAGCAGAAAGAAGAACTCTGACTTCGTCTATTTTGCTTTGTTCCTTGATGAAGATTCACCTGTACTGTTTCTTCGTCAGGTGGACAAATGCAGAAAAGACACGTCTGGCATTCTTTTAGCAGGCTAGACTCCCTGAAGAAGATCACCAGAGATAGAGAGATGGAAGAAAAAACTAAAGGAGCAGCAGCACAAGGAAATGCAACAGCAGTAACAGCAAAAGAAGCAGCACCAGAAGCACCAGTAACATGAGGAAGAAGACTAGAATCAGCAGCAATAATCTACTCTCCAAATCTAGGGGATATTCTACAAGTGGACTAAGCAGAAAGAAGAACTCTGACTTCGTCTACTATGCTTTGTTCCTTGATGAAGATTCACCTGTACTGTTTCTTCGTCAGGTGGACAAAAGCAGAAAAGACAAGTCTGACATTCTTTTAGTAGGCTAGACTCCCTGAAGAAGATCACCAGAGATAGAGAGACGGAAGAAAAAACTAAAGGAGCAGCAGCACAAGGAAAAGCAACAGCAGTAACAGCAAAATCAGCAGCAGCAGCAGCAGCACCAGAAGCACCAGTAACATGAGGAAGAAGACTAGAATCAGCAGCAATAATCTACTCTCCAAATCTAGGGGATATTCTACAAGTGGACTAAGCAGAAAGAAGAACTCTGACTTCGTCTACTATGCTTTGTTCCTTGATGAAGATTCACCTGTACTGTTTCTTCGTCAGGTGGACAAATGCAGAAGAGACAAGTCTGACATTCTTTTAGTAGGCTAGACTCCCTGAAGAAGATCACCAGATATAGAGAGACGGAAGAAAAAACTAAAGGAGCAGCAGCACAAGGAAGAGCAACAGCAGCAGCACAAGGAAGAGCAACAGCAGTAACAGCAAAATCAGCAGCACCAGAAGCACCAGTAACATGAGGAAGAAGACTAGAATCAGCAGCAATAATCTACTCTCCAAATCTAGGGGATATTCTACAAGTGGACTAAGCAGAAAAAAGAACTCTGACTTCGTCTACTATGCTTTGTTCCTTGATGAAGATTCACCTGTACTGTTTCTTCGTCAGGTGGACAAATGCAGAAAAGACAAGTCTGACATTCTTTTAGTAAGCTAGACTCCCTGAAGAAGATCACCAGAGATAGAGAGATGGAAGAAAAAACTAAAGGAGCAGTAGCCGCAGCAGCAGCACGAGGAAATGCAACAGCAGTAACAGCAAAAGAAGCAGCAGCAGCAGCACCAGTACCAGGAGGAAGAAGAGGAGAATCAGCAGCAATAATCTACTCTGCATACAGAGGGGATATTCTACAAGTGGACTAAGCAGAAAGAAGAACTCTGACTTCGTCTATTTTGCTTTGTTTCTTGATGAAGATTCACCTGTACTGTTTCTTCGTCAGGTGGACAAATGCAGAAAAGACAAGTCTGACATTCTTTTAGTAAGCTAGACTCCCTGAAGAAGATCACCAGAGATAGACAGATGGAAGAAAAAACTAAAGGAGCAGTAGCCGCAGCAGCAGCACGAGGAAATGCAACAGCAGTAACAGCAAAAGAAGCAGCAGCAGCAGCGCCAGTAACAGGAGGAAGAAGAGGAGAATCAGCAACAATCTACTCTGCATACAGAGGGGATATTCTACAAGTGGACTAAGCAGAAAGAAGAACTCTGACTTCGTCTATTTTGCTTTGTTCCTTGATGAAGATTCACCTGTACTGTTTCTTCGTCAGGTGGACAAATGCAGAAAAGACAAGTCTAACATTCTTTTAGTATGCTGGACTCCCTGAAGAAGATCACCAGAGATAAAAAGATTGAGGAAAAAAAAATAGGAGGAGGAGCAGCAGCAGCAGTAGCATCAGAAGCAAAAGCACCAGTAGCAACAGCAAACAAACACAGCAGCAGAAGGAAGATCAGTAATAACAGGAGAAAGAATAGCAGAATCAGAAGCAATAATCTACTCTGCATATCTAGGGGATATTCTACAAGTGGACTAAGCAGAAAGAAGAATTCTAACTTCGTCTATTATGCTTTGTTCCTTGGCGAAGATTCACTTGTACTGTTTCTTTGTCAGCTGGCCAAATGCAAACAAGACAAGTCTGACATGCTTTTAATATGCTGGACTCCCTGAAGAAGATCCCCTAAGATAAAAAGATAGAAGAAATAACTAAAAGAGAAGAGGAGCAGCAATGGCAGGAGCTAAAGCAGTAGCAGGAGCAACAACAGGAGAAGGAAGAGCAGAATCTGCAGCAATAATCTATGCATACCTAGGAAATATTCTACAAGTGGACTAGGCAGAAAGAGGAACTTTGACTTAGTCTATTACGCTTTGTTCCTTGATGAAGATTCACTTGTACTGTTTCTTTGTCAAGCGGACAAATGAAGATAAGATAAGTCTGACATTCTTTTCGTAGGCTGGACTCCCTAAAGATGATCACTAGAGAAGAAAATATGGAAGAAAAAAATAGTGGAGGAGGAAGAATAGCAGCAGTAGCCGCAGCAGGAGCAGCAGCAACAACAGGAGGAAAATCTCAGAATCAGCAGCAATAATCTACTCTGCATATCTAGGGGATATTCTACAAGTGCAGGGGGCAGAAAAAACTAATTCTGACCTTGTTTATTATGCTTTGTTCCGTGAGGAAGATTCACTTGTACTGTTTCTTTGTCAAGTGGACAAATGCATATAAAACAAGTCTGACATTCTTTTAGTAGGTTGGACTCCCTGAAGAAGATTCCCCAGAAATATAAAGATTTAAGAAAAACTAAATTAGGAGGAGCAGAAGCAGCAAAAGCAGCAGCAACAGCAAACATAGCAGCAAAAGCAGCAGCAACAGCAAACATAGCAGCAGTAGCAGCAGCAACAATAGGAGGAGGAAGTGCAACATCAGCAGCAATAATCTACTCTGCATAACTAGGGGATATTCTACAAGTGGAGGAGGCATAAAGAAGAATTTTGACTTCGTCTATTATGCATTGTTCCTTGAGGAAGATTCACTTGTACTGTTTCTTTGTCAGGTGGACAAATGCAGAAAAGACAAGTCTGACATTCTTTTAGTAAGCTAGACTCCCTGAAGAAGATCACCAGAGATAGAGAGATGGAAGAAAAAACTAAAGGAGAAGCAGCACAAGTAAAAGCAACAGCAAAATCAGCAGCAGCAGCAGGAGAAGCACCAGTAACAGGAGGAAGAAGAGGAGAATCAGCAGCAATAATCTACACTGCAAACATAGGGGATATTCTACAAGTGGACTAGGCAGAAAAAAAGAACTCTGACTTTGTCTATTATGCTTTGTTCCTTGATAAAGATTCACCTGTACTGTTTCTTCGTAAGGTGGACAAATGCAGAAAAGACACGTCTGACATTCTTTTAGTAGGCTAGACTCCCTGAAGAAGATCACCAGAGATAGAGAGATGGAAGAAAAACTAAAGGAGCAGCAGCACAAGGAAAAGCAGCAGCACAAGGAAAAGCAGCAGCACAAGGAAAAGCAACAGCAGTAACCGCAAAATCAGCAGCAGCAGCAGCAGCACCAGAAGCACCAGTAACATGAGGAAGAAGACTAGAATCAGCAGCAATAATCTACTCTCCAAATCTAGGGGATATTCTACAAGTGGACTAAGCAGAAAGAAGAACTCTGACTTCGTCTACTATGCTTTGTTCCTTGATGAAGATTCACCTGTACTGTTTCTTCGTCAGGTGGACAAATGCAGAAAAGACAAGTCTGACATTCTTTTAGTAAGCTAGACTCCCTGAAGAAGATCACCAGAGATAGAGAGATGGAAGAAAAAACTAAAGGAGCAGTAGCCGCAGCAGCAGCACGAGGAAATGCAACAGCAGTAACAGCAAAAGAAGCAGCAGCACCAGTACCAGGAGAAAGAAGAGGAGAATCAGCAGCAATAATCTACTCTGCATACAGAGGGGATATTCTACAAGTGGACTAAGCAGAAAGAAGAACTCTGACTTCGTCTATTTTGCTTTGTTCCTTGATGAAGATTCACCTGTACTGTTTCTTCGTCAGGTGGACAAATGCAGAAAAGACACGTCTGGCATTCTTTTAGCAGGCTAGACTCCCTGAAGAAGATCACCAGATATAGAGAGACGGAAGAAAAAACTAAAGGAGCAGCAGCACAAGGAAATGCAACAGCAGTAACAGCAAAAGAAGCAGCACCAGAAGCACCAGTAACATGAGGAAGAAGACTAGAATCAGCAGCAATAATCTACTCTCCAAATCTAGGGGATATTCTACAAGTGGACTAAGCAGAAAGAAGAACTCTGACTTCGTCTACTATGCTTTGTTCCTTGATGAAGATTCACCTGTACTGTTTCTTCGTCAGGTGGACAAAAGCAGAAAAGACAAGTCTGACATTCTTTTAGTAGGCTAGACTCCCTGAAGAAGATCACCAGAGATAGAGAGACGGAAGAAAAAACTAAAGGAGCAGCAGCACAAGGAAAAGCAACAGCAGTAACAGCAAAATCAGCAGCAGCAGCAGCAGCACCAGAAGCACCAGTAACATGAGGAAGAAGACTAGAATCAGCAGCAATAATCTACTCTCCAAATCTAGGGGATATTCTACAAGTGGACTAAGCAGAAAGAAGAACTCTGACTTCGTCTACTATGCTTTGTTCCTTGATGAAGATTCACCTGTACTGTTTCTTCGTCAGGTGGACAAATGCAGAAGAGACAAGTCTGACATTCTTTTAGTAGGCTAGACTCCCTGAAGAAGATCACCAGATATAGAGAGACGGAAGAAAAAACTAAAGGAGCAGCAGCACAAGGAAGAGCAACAGCAGCAGCACAAGGAAGAGCAACAGCAGTAACAGCAAAATCAGCAGCACCAGAAGCACCAGTAACATGAGGAAGAAGACTAGAATCAGCAGCAATAATCTACTCTCCAAATCTAGGGGATATTCTACAAGTGGACTAAGCAGAAAAAAGAACTCTGACTTCGTCTACTATGCTTTGTTCCTTGATGAAGATTCACCTGTACTGTTTCTTCGTCAGGTGGACAAATGCAGAAAAGACAAGTCTGACATTCTTTTAGTAAGCTAGACTCCCTGAAGAAGATCACCAGAGATAGAGAGATGGAAGAAAAAACTAAAGGAGCAGTAGCCGCAGCAGCAGCACGAGGAAATGCAACAGCAGTAACAGCAAAAGAAGCAGCAGCAGCAGCACCAGTACCAGGAGGAAGAAGAGGAGAATCAGCAGCAATAATCTACTCTGCATACAGAGGGGATATTCTACAAGTGGACTAAGCAGAAAGAAGAACTCTGACTTCGTCTATTTTGCTTTGTTTCTTGATGAAGATTCACCTGTACTGTTTCTTCGTCAGGTGGACAAATGCAGAAAAGACAAGTCTGACATTCTTTTAGTAAGCTAGACTCCCTGAAGAAGATCACCAGAGATAGACAGATGGAAGAAAAAACTAAAGGAGCAGTAGCCGCAGCAGCAGCACGAGGAAATGCAACAGCAGTAACAGCAAAAGAAGCAGCAGCAGCAGCAGCGCCAGTAACAGGAGGAAGAAGAGGAGAATCAGCAGCAATCTACTCTGCATACAGAGGGGATATTCTACAAGTGGACTAAGCAGAAAGAAGAACTCTGACTTCGTCTATTTTGCTTTGTTCCTTGATGAAGATTCACCTGTACTGTTTCTTCGTCAGGTGGACAAATGCAGAAAAGACAAGTCTGACATTCTTTTAGTAAGCTAGACTCCCTGAAGAAGATCACCAGAGATAGAGAGATGGAAGAAAAAACTAAAGGAGCAGTAGCCGCAGCAGCAGCACGAGGAAATGCAACAGCAGTAACAGCAAAAGAAGCAGCAGCAGCAGCGCCAGTAACAGGAGGAAGAAGAGGAGAATCAGCAACAATAATCTACTCTGCATACAGAGGGGATATTCTACAAGTGGACTAAGCAGAAAGAAGAACTCTGACTTCGTCTATTTTGCTTTGTTCCTTGATGAAGATTCACCTGTACTGTTTCTTCGTCAGGTGGACAAATGCAGAAAAGACAAGTCTAACATTCTTTTAGTATGCTGGACTCCCTGAAGAAGATCACCAGAGATAAAAATATTGAGGAAAAAAAAATAGGAGGAGGAGCAGCAGCAGCAGTAGCATCAGAAGCAAAAGCACCAGTAGCAACAGCAAACAAACACAGCAGCAGAAGGAAGATCAGTAATAACAGGAGAAAGAATAGCAGAATCAGAAGCAATAATCTACTCTGCATATCTAGGGGATATTCTACAAGTGGACTAAGCAGAAAGAAGAATTCTAACTTCGTCTATTATGCTTTGTTCCTTGGCGAAGATTCACTTGTACTGTTTCTTTGTCAGCTGGCCAAATGCAAACAAGACAAGTCTGACATGCTTTTAATATGCTGGACTCCCTGAAGAAGATCCCCTAAGATAAAAAGATAGAAGAAATAACTAAAAGAGAAGAGGAGCAGCAACGGCAGGAGCTAAAGCAGTAGCAGGAGCAACAACAGGAGAAGGAAGAGCAGAATCTGCAGCAATAATCTATGCATACCTAGGAAATATTCTACAAGTGGACTAGGCAGAAAGAGGAACTTTGACTTAGTCTATTACGCTTTGTTCCTTGATGAAGATTCACTTGTACTGTTTCTTTGTCAAGCGGACAAATGAAGATAAGATAAGTCTGACATTCTTTTCGTAGGCTGGACTCCCTAAAGATGATCACTAGAGAAGAAAATATGGAAGAAAAAAATAGTGGAGGAGGAAGAATAGCAGCAGTAGCCGCAGCAGGAGCAGCAGCAACAACAGGAGGAAAATCTCAGAATCAGCAGCAATAATCTACTCTGCATATCTAGGGGATATTCTACAAGTGCAGGGGGCAGAAAAAACTAATTCTGACCTTGTTTATTATGCTTTGTTCCGTGAGGAAGATTCACTTGTACTGTTTCTTTGTCAAGTGGACAAATGCATATAAAACAAGTCTGACATTCTTTTAGTAGGTTGGACTCCCTGAAGAAGATTCCCCAGAAATATAAAGATTTAAGAAAAACTAAATTAGGAGGAGCAGAAGCAGCAAAAGCAGCAGCAACAGCAAACATAGCAGCAGTAGCAGCAGCAACAATAGGAGGAGGAAGTGCAACATCAGCAGCAATAATCTACTCTGCATAACTAGGGGATATTCTACAAGTGGAGGAGGCATAAAGAAGAATTTTGACTTCGTCTATTATGCATTGTTCCTTGAGGAAGATTCACTTGTACTGTTTCTTTGTCAGGTAGACAAATGCAGAAAAGACAAGTCTGACATTCTTTTAATATCAGGGAGTCCAGCATACTAAAAGAATATCAGACTTGTCTTTTCTGCATTTGTCCGCCTGACAAAAAAACAGTACAAGTGAACCTTCATCAAGGAACAAAGCTGTCATAAACAGAAAGGATTACATATGGTCTTTATTGACATGGAGAAGGCTTACGATCGAGTACCACATCAGGAGTTGTGGAGATGTATGAGAGAAAAGGAGTCCATGAGAAATACGTAAGAATCACCAAAAACATTTATGAAAGGGCACAAGCAAATGTTAAGAGCAGTCTAGGCCTAACAGAAAGTTTCCCAGTAAATGTGGTACTACATCAAGGGTCTGCATTGAGCCCTTACCTATTTGATCTGGTCATGGATGTAGTAACACAAGGTATTAGAGATCACTCACTGACCATAGTTAATGCTACACAGTATAACATCATCAGCAAAATGCATACTCCATGGAGACTGATCTCTAATACCTTGTGTTACTACATCCATGACCAGATCAAATAGGTAAGGGCTCAATGCCGAACCTTGATGTAGTCCAACATTTACTGGGAAACTTTCTGTTAGGCCTATACTGCCTTTAACATTTGCTTCTGCCCTTTCATACATATCTTCGGTGATTCTTACATATTTCTCAGGGACTTCTTTTCTCTCATACATCTCCATAGCTCCTGACGTTGTAATCGATCGTATGCCTTATCCATGTCAATAAAGACCATATGTAATCCTTTCTGTTTATGACTTAGTCTATTAAGCTTTGCTCCTTGATGAAGGTTCACTTGTACTGTTTCTTTGTCAGTTGGACAAATGCAGAAAAGACAAGTCTGATATTCTTTTACTATGCTGGACTCCAAGATACTAAAAGAATGTCAAACTTGTCTTATCTGCATTTGTCCACCTGACAAAGAAACACTACAAGTGAACCTTCATCAAGGAGCAAAGCTTAATAGACTAATTTCATACCTTCTTCATTCTTCTTTTTCAACGCCTTTCAACAAGCACTAAGAAGTCATAAAACTTCTCCGGATTATTGACCAAATCTGGGAACAAATGTCCAAAGCTCCCAAATTCAGGTCTTCTTGAATTTATTGGATGCACCCATATATTCGTTGCCTCCGACTCCGTCTACGCTTTCTCAGCCACAGCATCAATGCTATTTCTGCAACAGCAAAGCCGTCCATACTCCCCGAAGGCTGCTTTGGTACTGAATGATGTGTTAATCAGATTCAGTAGGTTGGAACTATACCGATTCAAAATGACTCGAGTCAAATGATTCTCCATGAATTGAATAGATTCGATTCGCTTGGTGTAAACGCAGCCTAAGAAACCGTACCCTCATCCAGGAAACAAAAGAATTACCCTGCAGCTTCCATTTCAGCAATTCACTGCGAGCATAATTACTACGCACAAAGAGGGATGCCTCCCATCCTACGCCGGTGGTAATATCTGCAATTTTGTGACAAAGGGAACAGGTGGCAAAGAACACAGGAGGTGGAGTCAAAGCCTTCGCGCAATCTTTAGCGAATCAATCCCTCGTCTAGACCTATATAAATCATTTTTTGAGTGACTATAAATTAAAATCAAGATGTGTGATGTTGTAAATTGTTAAATTAGATGGATTTGTTAATAGAAAAATGCAATTCATTGTGATTATACTGTAAATATTGTGATTGTAAAGAATATGTAATTTAACTTTTTGATAAAAAAATTAGGTTTTTTTCATGTAAGAAGAAATTGAGAAACACAATATTACAATGCATACTTAATTTTCATATTTATGCACTAGGAACCATAGCGTGGTCATCAACAAATTAGACTAGACCGTCACACGCGTGAATTGTCCATAAAAACTGCTATACAGTAATCAAAGTGTGGCTTATATGTAAATAAGATGTTTTTAGAATAAGGTACACATGGAAGTCGATCTCTTTCAAACCATTCGTGAAATGGAAGTAAGTCTGCCATTTTGTGAAGTAGTCTTATAAGAGATAAAATAGTGAAGTGCTGAAAGTACAGTAGTTTCATGTCTCTGTGAGCGTCCCAGGTGATTTAGTCGAATTAAAAATCACAAATACGACCTATTCTCTTTGTTATATAAACAAACTAGAAAAAACAAACGGTGCTACTATAGCGTGAGGTCTACCGCCATATGTCGCCTACCCAGGCGGAGGGTGAGGTCTACCACGCGACAAGCTTGGACCTTCCGCAACCTAAATGCCATGGGGTACCAGCATTCTACAGTGAACCACCAGCAATATTATGTAGATCCAGCGACAGGAGCACACACACAGGCAATTGAGCGATCGTGGTTGGACGCTAAAACGATGATTCTGAAGAGATTAATGCGAGGTGTTGGTCGTCAGCTGTTCCAGTCTCATTTTGATTATTTTTGCTAGAAGGTGATGAGAAAAAAATCCAATGATCTATTTGTGTCTTTCTTAGAAGATGTACGAAGTGTGTACCGCTAGGATAAATGTATGGAAATATATGATAACATGTTTATTTTTACATTTATTCCTTTTTTTAATGTAATTACAACCCCAATTATCTATTTAAGTCATTTCTAAGATATGTATAAATTAAGTGTTTATTGCTTAAACAAATGTATGAAATGTGTTTAATCTATGAGGGACGAATAATTTAGCAGTAGACCGATAACATGTTTATTTTTACCTTTATTCCTTTTTTTTAATGTAATTAGAAATCCAATTATCTTATTAAGTCATTTCTAAGATATGTTTAAATTAAGTGTTTATTGTTTTGTATCGCTAGAATAAATATGGAAATATATGATAACTTGTTTATTTTTACCTTTATTAATTTTTTTTCAATATAATCAAAATTCCAATTATCATTTTAAGACATTTCTAAAATATGTTTAAATTGAGTGTTTATTGCTCAAACAAATGTATGAAATGTGTTTTATCTATGAGAGAGTAGAGGGACGAATAATTCAGCTGTAGACCTCACGCTATAGTGCTAACGGGAGGTAGACCTCACGCTATAGTGTGGTAGACCTCACGATATAGTGTATATAAACTTCAGTTTGAATGTTATATATACGTTGTCGTATCTTTCAAAAAAATTACTTCACTAATCTTTAGCTCTTCGGTATCCAAGTAAGTTTCGGAAGACATGTATGCCAACTTTTAAAAGTAACGATATCTATATAATAACCTTAATGCTCATAAGAACGGGTAGAAAAATATCCGAATGCATGCACACCATCTCAAAATGTGTTCTACCTCCAGGGCACAGTTTGCGAGGAGTCTGTATTATTATCATTACTACCTGCTAAGCTACAACCCTTGTTGGAAAAGCAGGATGCTATAAAGCCTAGGGGCCCCAACAGGGAAAATAGCCCAGTGAGGAAAGGAAATAAACAAAACTAAAATATTGTAAAAACAGTAACATTAAAATAAATATCTCCTATATAAACTATTAAAAATTTAACAAATCAAGCGGAAGAGAGATAGAATATTGTACCCTCCAAATGTACCCTCAAGCAAGAGAATTCTAACCTAAGATAGTGGAAGACCATGATACAGAGGCTATGGCACTACCCAAGACTAGAGAACAAGGGTTTGATATTGGAGTGTCCTTCTAGAAGAGCTGCTTACCGTAGCTAAAGAGTTATTTGCTCACTTGTTTTCTGTAGCATAATGACATCACCAACTTCAGTAAAAATGATAAACTAATGTCCCTTCTGGTGACGCCTCTCCAACAAGGCTTATTAAATACATGTAATACTGAAGGAGTGGAAAGAGCTTTACTTGAGAAACCCGCCCTCCCACCAAAAAAAAAAAAAAAAAAAAAAAAAAAAAAAAAAAAAAAAAAAACCTGCAGCCGGTCATGTTAGGATGCATCACTGTAACTGACAAGAGTGACATCTTAGTTCCTTATAGAGTAATGTGTTTCATTACAAATGCTGACAGTGGACGTGAAGCACATGCTCATCTCAAGATTTGCGTATGAATGCATGATCTTTCCTGCTGAAGCAATTCAATCGTGCCCCCCTTCCCAGTCCCTTATAAACCAGGTTTCCCACTAAGGTCTTTTAAAAACACACGCACACAATATATATATATATATATATATATATATATATATATATATATATATATATATATATATATATATATATATATATATATATATAAATGTTTTTATGTTGACCAGGCTGACATGAGTGTTTTTATTGTTTATATATGACATATCTGTTTTTGACGTTGTTAATAGTTTATATAGGACATATCTGTTTTGACGCTGTTACTGTTTTTAGAATGATATATTGTTAATTTATTCTCATCATTTATTTATTGCCTTATTTCCTTTCCTCACTGGGTGATTTCCCTATTGGAGCCCTTGGGCTTATAACATCTTGCTTTTCCAACTAGGGTTGTAGCTTGGTTAGTAGTAATAATATATATATATATATATATATATATATATATATATATATATATATATATACAGTATATATAAATCTAGTGTACAGAGACATAGGACTAAGTAATAAGTAATGGTTAATAAAGCAAGACTAGGCCTATCAATGATGATTTCGGAAAGCTGTCAATTTCAATGAAAAATTAGGCCTATTCCTGTTTTGCTGTAAGACATTACTATGATTCTGATTCAAAACATTCAAAAGATTCTTTTGATTCTGTAATGCAATCAAAACGTTGTTGACAAAACGTTCATGAAATATAATGGAATACAAACATAACATGAAACGTAAATAAATAAATAAATAAACAAGGGGATCGTTAAGTGATTTAGAATGATTTAATCAGTCGGACTAACATAAAAAGCCGATACTTCTATTCAGAAAATTAGTTATAAAATGCACAAAAATATCTAACATTAAGCGAATGAACATGTTGATAAAATAGGCCTACACATTAAAATGCAAAGAGGCTTTAGACAAGTATATTGAACAATAGAATTATATAGCACTTTTTTTTTACAGAAAAAGATCTAGTACTATTCATCACACTATTTGAGGGCTGCAATTGCAATATCAGATCTGATAAGAATCCGTTTAGTACTACTGGTGGTTTAACAATCAAGACAAGTTGTGGAGAAAAAAAAAACAGACTTTACGGTATTTATATTAGAGTCCGGACATACTAACAAATTGGTTGGTTGCAGATTCATCTCGAAAAGTGCGAGGCACGGGCTCTTCCTTCTAAATAAAACATTTCAAGTACATACCTTCACAGATGGGATGTAGAAAAGGCACTTAAAACATGCTTAGTAAAATGCAAAGCCACTTATCAAATGTCATAATTGTTTTTGATTGAAAACTAGGCGCATGCAAACAGCAGAAACACAGATACCGGTTGAAAAAAAAAAAAAAAAAAAAAAAAAAAAAAAACTTCCCTTTGCGTTAATCGAACTTCTCATAATGTAACACACGATCTCAATTAGAATTCCGACTTGTTTGAACATAAAACAAGGGTAATGACACCATTTTTAATGTGGTGAAAACTGTTGAGAAAACGTTACAAAAAACTCACTTTTTAATGTCCGTCAAATCACTTATTCAGTCTACATGCTTTAGTTGAAACGTAAATGTTCCATTAGTGTTGACCCTGTTTGTCTAAAGTTTGACACCCACAGTCTAATCATTTTTGCATCTGGAACACTATCACGTCGGCCAAGTTCGAATCGAATCCGAAACGCTCGTTGAGTAAAAATCACAGAACCGCCATTTTCAATAAACTCCTCCACTACAAACGGCCGATGCTCACCGAGCCAAGCCATAGCGCACACTGAACAATTGAACATGGCACCGTGATGATGACCGTAGCAGTAGCACGTACGGCCAGGGTTGCCAGTCTGTCAGATTAACTGAGATTATTTCCACTGAATTATCGTACATAAGCCTTAAAATTTATCGTTTTTCACCCAAAAATATCGTACACACTTTCAACATAATTTACAAGGAGTAACGTAACTTATTTCAAGGTGCTTTAGTACGATTATTTAATTAAATACACACACACTTTTAAATATACCTAAAGTATGTATCGTACATCGTATCGGACACAATATATTCGTACATGTACGATAATTATCGTACGAGTGGCAACCCTGCGTACGGCGTACACCGCTACTCCCACTACAACTCACGCGGTGGCTTCCTCAAACCGGGGAGGTTATATTGTCGAAAAAAATTCTAAGTGTAGCGCAGGTAAGGAAAATAATTATTGCCGATATATTCATAAGCATCCTTTCGCCTTTTCAAAATTCATTTATTTGCCCTCAACCCCGATTCTCTGTAAGTGAACGGAGATTAAATCACGTAGACCGTTTTAATAATTTCCTCGGGATAACATCCTCCCTCTGGACCCTCTAAAGAATTCTAGCCCTGGTTGAGACCCATATGAACGCACCCACACAATGATTATGAGGTATTTTCTCATTCGTGATGTGATTGCTATAAGCTCAAGTGGAATTCAGTAATACTAGATCTTAGAATTCCCAAGACAATAATCCCAGTCTTTTTTTTCAGAATTAAATAACATCTAAATAGTATTCGCCATTATAACAAGGCCTATTTATGAATCTATAAAATAATGCAACGTTAACTTTATAACCAATAACACACATGGTCCGAATTCTAAATTGTCCTTTACTATCAACGGCACACACAGTTCGAACAGATAATGTGGTGTGTGAAAACTTCAAAATTTCGAGATTCAGACTGATGGGTTAGAAACTAAGAAAGCACAGATTGAGTTTATTTTGACACTAAGTCGTGGGACTCACCCGGCTCCCCCTCCCCCAAAGACGTGTTAGCTAATAAATATGTAATAAGAGATTATATTATACACCTTAGAAATTGTCTAAAATTGTGAAGTTACCCTTGCATTCTCAGTGTCGTTTTCTTTATATTTTTAAATTTAGAAAGAGAAAACTGTTGCCAATTCAAACAATGCCTAACAACATAATATTAATTCTATCTCATTGCTGATGGAATGTATCATGGATTGCATTTATAAATTTGGGATATAAACGGATATATTCAGCGACCACGTACTTCTAGGGTAAATCCCTAGTTACACTGAAGTAAAAGATATAGGAGCTTGGACAACAAAATAGATGGTGGAGCAGGTATAGAAGGAATTTAACCAAATACAGCTATGGGACAGAGAGAATGTTGCAAAAATGATCTAGTAATGCTTACAGTACACGAAGCATGGTGTACTGATGGCAATATCTCCTTTGTGATATTAGGAAGTATTAAACAGGACAAGCGTCATTTCGTTCCATGAAAATGAATTTCTTAGAAATTGTATAGCATCACAAAACGGCTTAATTGGTGCTCATAAATGTATAGCAACTGTTAACATTTTACGATAGATCTTATTACAAGTTATACTAATTTGAACACGAATGGTATAAAAGTACTTTATACCCAGTCATTTACTTAAGTAGACTCCTTCCTTCCCTTGTTTTCTACTTAAAAGACTCTTCTCATGAATACTGAAGGGTGACTTGATGAAAATATCAGTACCAAAATGTACTGTACTTTGAAACTATATAAATGTGTATGTCCAAGACTGCATCTAGTCAGCAATTTATGAGAGCCACGTAACTACAGTTAAAGTGAAACTATATAAATGT
This sequence comes from Palaemon carinicauda, assembly GCF_036898095.1. Taxonomy (NCBI): domain Eukaryota; kingdom Metazoa; phylum Arthropoda; class Malacostraca; order Decapoda; family Palaemonidae; genus Palaemon; species Palaemon carinicauda. The sequence goes on along the minus strand of NC_090765.1, from coordinate 58,287,276 downwards.
GTATGTCCAAGAGTGCATCCAGTCAGCAATTTATGAGAGCCATGTAACTACAGTTAAAGTGAAACTATATAAAAGTGTATGTCCAAGAGTGCATCCAGTCAGCATTTTATGAGAGCCACGTAACTACAGTTAAAGTGAAACTATATAAATGTGTATGTCCAAGAGTGCATCCAGTCAGCAATTTATGAGAGCCACGTAACTACAGTTAAAGTGAAACTATATAAATGTGTATGTCCAAGAGTGCATCCAGTCAGCAATTTATGAGAGCCACGTAACTACAGTTAAAGTGAAACTATATAAAAGTGTATGTCCAAGAGTGCATCCAGTCAGCAATTTATGAGAGCCACGTAACTACAGTTAAAGTGAAACTATATAAAAGTGTATGTCCAAGAGTGCATCCAGTCAGCATTTTATGAGAGCCACGTAACTACAGTTAAAGTGAAACTATATAAAAGTGTATGTCCAAGAGTGCATCCAGTCAGCATTTTATGAGAGCCACGTAACTACAGTTAAAGTGAAACTATATAAAAGTGTATGTCCAAGGGTACATCTAGTCAGCAATTCATGAGAGCCACGTAACTACAGTTAAAGTGTCTTCTTGTTACAATCATGAATGGTTATACAATGCACACTATAGTTACACCTTACTATTTGCAAGTTCGCGTTTCACAAATCCGATTATTTGCAATATAATTCGAGTACAGTAGTACCTCGGTTTACGAGTTTAATTCATTCTAGAAGCGAGCTCATTACCTAAAATGCTAACTGTATTCTAAAACAATTTTCCCATGGCAAATACTGTAAAAGAAATTAAGTCAATGCATTCCACTACATAAATGTACATAAATGGCACTGTATACTAATTTTTAAAGGTTTTTTATGATAATCATTAAGCAATTTATAACTCCTAACATAAAAAATAAATAAAAATCAATTATTCCCAATGAAAAATAGAAAAAATTGAGAAATTAACTTGCACTATAACTTTGAGAAAAGTAATGGCTGGTGTGAAGAGGAGGGGATTACTACTTGAAAGGAGAGACTGCCTCCATGGGAAGTTCTGGTAAAATATTGGGAGTTTTCTCTCTTGAATGACATTCACCATCACTAACTTCACAAATTGAACTACTCAATTTACACTATGTACAATTGGTTGTCTTTTTTAGTCTCTTACATTCAATTTTGAGAAATAACCTATCGAGAGAAGACTGCTTTTACCTTTTCTTTCAAATGGCATGAAATTGGGATAAAAATCATGTGAGCACAGGTTGAACATTCCATGGGTGGTAAATGGGCACTATGTGACTAATTTCACTAGTTTTGCCCAAAAAAAATTTTCATACAGACAAAATTTTTCCAAGCATATACATGTGACCCAATTCAAATCAGTATACTTGTAATAAGTCTGTTTTCTTCTCAGGCTCTCTCATTGCCCCAGTCATTGCGCTTCCTGTTCATCGAGCTTCTTGTGTATCCCATGCATTATGTTTGGTGCTATTCGAGCCATTCTTGTTTTGATTTGCCTACCCTGCAGGCTGCAGTATGCCAAGGTTCCGTTGCCTATCTCTCTCAGAAACCCACTCAAGGGTCACGTACCCGTGTCAATTACTACTATCACTTCGTGTTCAACTTTAGCCTTTCCTCATGGCTATTAAGGGAACTTCCTTATCCTCTCAAAACCTACCCCTAAAATCCAGAAGAATATGGTGACCATGAAACAAATGGCAGGGCTGCTGAATAAATGTAGGGAAGGTGTCTTTAGCTGGTATTGGCCAAAAATTCAACGTGAACAAAAGCACTGTTATATTACAAGTACCCAGAATAGTATTATAAGTACCCAGAGCAGTAGCAGGCATATAACAATGATGAAAGACGGGGTAGGTATCCAGATGGAGAATGCCTGATTCCATGTGGACTGAGGACTAGCACCACAAAGCTGCTGCACTGAACTAACTTTTCTAGGAGATGAAGACTTCTTCCCATAATTCTAATCTAATATGGGTATGACTAAGGAACACAGATCAAGCACCAGTGAAATTTCTTTAACTTCCTTCAAGTGTGTTACTTACACATTTCTATGCTAGCAAGGGATGGTTTAATCCATTTAAGTGGCAGTTTTAACAGAAACATGTGAAAATAATTAGGGAGATACAAAGGTTACAAGCCAAAGCACGTAAAATATAGATGAAACAGGTTAGTATGTATGGTAATTGACACATACTGCATATACTGTATCTTTAATTATGTAACATTGGAAATACAGTACCTATAATATTCTTAATGTTTCGTCCAAAAAACTTGAAAGAAATTATGTAAACTGATTGTGAACCTTATTTGCTTATGTAAGTTAGTAAATGCCCATTACATTTGCCTGTTCTAACAGCTGGGTATCATATTCTTTTGGACAGATTTTTGTTCTCACAAAAATACAAACCTCTGTCCTTTACATAGGAGAACAGTAACAGAGAAGCTAGGAATATGGTTATTAAAAACTTATAACAAGGTGTTAAAGACCAACAGGTCATTACTTGCGGGTTGCAGGGAAACCACCACCCAACGCTGGCTCACTGACAACTCACTTAGATATCAGCCGTCAGTAGAGACAAATGATCTTTCTGACAGGGAATATTGAAAACTCTCTAATTCTTACTTTTTCTTTTCTTGTGTGTGCGAATTCAAGTGTGGTTGTGTTTATTTTCAATAATGCCCATCGAAAGGCAGAAATGCCCTGAAGTGTTGTCCTCTGCAGTCCTTTCATGGGTGCAGTTGAAGTTGATCTTCATTGGATAAGGCCTTCATGCACAGATCATGCATATACATAATCCTCAACTTGTGGCGAGTGTTCATCCTACCAGTGGGTGAGGTACAGTAGGAGGTGAAAAAAGAATTCTAAAATGAATTCTTCACTATTGGGATTTTCCTTGAAGTTGAAGAAGGCCCAACCCCCAGGAACTTTTGCTTCTGACTTTTCTCTGTTGGTTTCCTATGAGGGCCAATTGAGTAAGAGTGGTGGCCCTTTAACATTAGGGTGAACTCAGGGGCAAGGGGGTCCTTTCGTTACCCCCAAGAGAAACGGTGGGAGCTTCTTTTGTTTCAGGTTTGGGTGGCGTTGTACTTGCTGTGGCTTTCTTTGGGGCTTAAGGAATCCCTTTCACAGGAGAAGCTATAGCAGTCTGTCAGTAAGGAACCAGCAAGAGGTTCCTCGCACAGTGGATGTCGACCCGCAGGTGTCTCCAAAGAAGTCTACTGTCATCTCTTCAGTCCCTTCAGACCCTTGTTTCTTGGGCATCTTCCCCCAAGGGAAACATCATGCTCCTGCACAAAGGACAGAGAAATGAGTTCTTGACCCTTGCCCATAAAAGAGGTCATTTACTTCTGAGCTCTCTGAGCCTTTGATTCTCAACTTCTGTGAGCTCCCTCCTTTTTGGAGGGGGATCATAGGTTAGCCTCTTGCAGATAATCCCACTCCTCTCCACCTTCTGCAAATTCTTCAAATGATGACTCTCCTTCTTCCAGACGAACTTCCAGACGTGTCTCATCATCTCGTGTTTCTTCCAGATGCACCTCATCCAGGTGCATCAGCCAGTGTCTCACCTAAGGCCACCTCATCCCTACGGGGCTCACCTCTGAACACTTCTCTCTCTAAGCAAGCAACTTCCTGAAGTACCTCAGCTTCCAGCAGTTCTGAAGGCCCCTTGCATTCCAGGCAAGATTCCAGCACTTGCTCTAGACCTGCTTTACCTCTGCAGTCATCTTTCAGACACTTGTCACAGACGAGTTCTTTTCCAGGACACACCTCCCCTTTTGGACGAGCATTTTCCAGACGTGCTTCTCCTGTTATTTTTTTGCCTATGAGCGCTGCTTCTCAATGCGCCTCAAGTTCTGGACAAACATCTTCCAGATGCACTTCTCCTGTAGTATCTTCACCTGGGTTCAGCTCATGAACAAGCCTCCCGTCAGTGCACCTCGTCCAACAAGAGAGCATTCAGATGGGATTCTCCATCGCCCAGACGAGTAACTGAAAGCATTCCCCTGAGCACTCTGCAAGTGCCTCCAGTAGTCTTCATATGACATCTCCTTCAGAATGCACTAGGCAAGTAGTTCCAGAACGCGGTAGCCACTTCACCTCAGAAAGCGTTTCCTCTGAATGTGCAAGACACGTCACCCCAGAACACGTTAGGAGTCTATTCCCAAGAGATCTAGGCGCTCTTCTCCTAGATGCAAAAGAAAGGTCACAACAGAACATATTAGGCCCGTCCCATCTGATTACTCTACGCATATGATTGGATTCCAGATAGCAGGGTCTCCCATGCTGTGCCCAAGAGAGGGGAAGATGAAAAGGAATGGAAAGGGTCAGTCAATCTTCACCTTCATCTCAGTCAAACATGTTATCTCTATCCTCAATCTAATGCTAATGGTCTTGTGAGAAGAGTAGAGATAGCTATACCACCTGCTGTAAAGCCACTACAGGTCCAAGTGAAAAGCTATCTAGGGACCTGAGGGTCAATTCTTGCAGGTAATGGGCAGCAAAGTAAATGTAGTCTTGCATTTCCAGACGCTGATGGATTCTCATTATAATTATTTAAATATACAGTATATATATGATTATCATTGTTATATGTACCTTTATTGCTAATACACATTTAGCATATATGTTGTGTTAGGAATACATGTATGCAAGTATTCTTGTTTATTGGAGCATAGGGAATACTATGTAGCATTTATATAATCTCATGTGGCATGCATTTCATATTTTGATTATCTGGTATTATTGCAACCAGTCTCTCCCGTAGCCCGCCACTGTTCACAGCTCCTACAGTGTATTACGTTTATTTTGATTATTTTCCCTTATTATATGGCTTAAGAACTTACGCAAGTGTTTCTGTGAAAACCTTATTTATTTTATATCTGATGATAACTAAGATGGCGCAGTGATTGATTTGTCATAAGTGAATTTTGATCATTTAGTGAACTTATCCAACCGGCATGTACAATGCAAGAAGTGTTTGTGTTCATCGTAACCAAGTTAGTTAGCAGTTGTGAACCAGAACTTTGAATGGATGTATACACTGGCAGTGACTTTTTTATGTGATTACAGTGACTATTACAGTGTTTATTTTAGCAATCTGAGATTAGGGTTAATGTGCGTCGGCCATCTGCAGAGGCCGAACAAGAGTGTCACATTCATACTCAGCTGCGTTCGTGGGGAGACTAACGGCTCGCGCTGTGCATGCAACAGCCACGGCAGTCAGTGTTACCAGATACAGCATAGCTCTGTTGCCTCCAGCTACTGTACTTGGTGATTGGCTACCGTTTGTGACGTCATTGTGACGTTACTACTGACGGCATTGAGTGATATTTTCTCTTGGATTTCGTCAATTTTTCTATTTATGGTGCCGAAACACGATAAAGGAAGGAGACCAAAGACTTCTGAGGTTTCTCCCCCATCATCCCCAACCCCAAGTGACATGACGTCATCTCCAACGCATTCAAGATCTATTTCTCCTTCATCAACCCCTTCAACCATGGATTTTATCAGCAAAATGTTTGAATACATAGATAAAAAAGATGAAGAAGGAAGAAAACAGGATGAAGAAAGAAGAAAAGAAGACAATGTCAGACATCAGGAAGAATTCAAAGCGTTAATTGAAGCTATGACTGGTCCCAGGCATACCCTACCCCAAGCAAGTGGTATAGGGCCCCCTACCCCAGCACCATCGTCTGCAAGTGTTCTCCAAGTGCCTAATTCAGCTGTGCAAACACCTAAGGTGACAGTAAATTTGCCTCCACCATTAACCCATGATGTTACTTATAGGCAATACACAGAATGGAAGCAGAGATGGAAGGATTATGCTGTTATGGTAGATTTGGATAATTTACCTCAACCTAAGCAGTTGATACAGCTAAGGGTATTTCTCAGTGTTGAGATGAGACGCTTGTTAGAACACAATTTGGGTATTCCACCAGACTCAACTATGCTTTTGGATGATGTTTTATCTCATATCAAAACTTATATAAAGGGTCAGCAGAATGAAGCACTTCGTCGGTTAGCTTTTACTCAATGCAAGCAAGCAGAAGGCGAGTCATTAACAGATTTTTTCGTTCATTTACAACAGCTCTCAGAGGAGGTTGATTTATGTAAAGGCGTTAACTGTGTGGAGGCCCAAATGAAACATGCTATTTTGGTTGGCATAAGGAATGAAGAACTCACCAAGAAGCTCATTAGCATGCCTACAACAACAATACTTGAGGATGTGAATAATAATAATAATAATATTTGTGGTTAAAAATTTATTTTTCTTCAGTATTAAAATATTGATTTGTAAATACCGAAATTAATAATCATTTATCCTTTTCATACATTCCTGAAAATAAGTTTAAAACTGATACGAAGACACGATACATTTTTCATTAAATCTGAAATCTTTGCGAAATATAGTTTTGGTAAAATATATTTCAGTCAAAGTAATTATAAAATATGATTGAGGTTTATGGTATTCATACTGGTGTCTGTTAGTGACCGCGTAAACTCTAGGGGATTTGCACAAATACTTTCAAAATATGTTTGCCAATGATACAGAAAAATTTCGAATTAATAAATTAGTTTTATTTACAAAATAAACAAAAATTACTATTAAAAAATGCCAACTATCATTATTGTTTCTTGGAATCAAAGAAGTCATGAAATTTCTCTCTCTCTCTCTCTCTCTCTCTCTCTCTCTCTCTCTCTCTCTCTCTCTCTCTCTCTCTCTCTCTCTTCTTACACACACACACACACACATATAAATATATATATATATATATATATATATATATATATATATATATATATATATATATATATATATATATATATATATTTAAATATGAATATATATATATTCATATATATATATATATATATATATATATATATATATATATATGTGCAGACACATAATATATACAATATCGATTATGTATTAAGGAATAGTTGTATGTGTATAAGGAAGCTAGTGAGGTGAGAGAATAATACAATCGTTAGTAATGAAGTAATTTACAAGGCTGTGACCAGCAAGATATTGGTGAGGCTCTACTATTACTACTAACCTTCAACCTTCATTCAAACTATCTGAGTCGTCGTCATGACTTTTTCACTGTTTAATCATTCAGTAGCATCTACTCAAGCAGTTGATTTCTACTCTTTGCACTCGATCTTTCATGAGTAGTTCCACATTTTTCTTCTATAAAAGAGTATGTTTGTGGCCTTTTTCTTAATCCTTTCACTTTTCTAGTGATCTATTAGAAAAAGTAGACAATCAAGATGTGTAGATATAAATTAATATTGTACATTTTCCTCCTGACAACTTTTAGTGTAGTTACAATTATTTTTGTTCATTTTCAGGAAAATGTGTCGAGCTACAATGTGACGGTGCAAGATGTAAACTGTGATACTTCCAAACACAGTTATATGAATTTCACAAAGAATCAATTTTATATAAGACCTCGAGGTGATGTAGTTCTTCTCAAAGAAGCAGGAAAACTAGATGGACAACGCATCAATAACTATTGCATTTTTCACCACTTGAATGAATATGATCAACTGACTTGGACAATGAAGGCTTGTGTGCCCATCCCTACTGTTCCAAGGTGTTGTCCTCCTGGACAGGCAATGAAGGAGGGGAAATGCCAAGATGCAAATACTCCAGAAGTGCTAAAACCTCCCATTTCTGTAAAACCCTTTTCTGGTGGCATAGATTGGGACAATATTACGGAGTACGAAAGTCCACTGAAATGCGAGTCTGAATATGAATCTCCGATAGCCATTCCTTTAGGGCACAAGCAATCACATCTTGTTTCATTAGCGGATGGTGTTGAAAATGGTTGGGTACCAGGAGACATTGGCAAGAGACGTGTATATTACCAATGTCCTGAGTACTGTGTTGATGGAATAAAAAATTCTGAAGGTTCCGTTGACTACTTTACAAGCTTTTGTTACAGTAACCCAATAGAGACACACAAAAAACTTTGTGCAAATGGGACATGTCTTAGAAAATGTTGTAAATCTGGATATTCAATGGACAAAAATCGCTACAGCTGCGTTCCAGATCCTAATTCTACATTTACACCTTCTACTGAAATGAATTCAACTAATTACAATATTGTAATCGGATATCCACTATGTGCACCAGTATCCAGAGTGGAGGAAAGGTTTAGTGTAGATACGGAGGGGAATCTGATTCTCAAAGACAGAGAATTCACTTCTACTGACTTCTGTGTGGATACATTCCTAGACAATGAACAGCGACACCAAAGCGCCTTGGCATGTCTGACTAAAACTTCCCTTTGGTCAGAGGTGCGAACTTATCTCTTCCCCGTTTGTAACGCCATCTCTCTCATCTTCCTGATGATTATCATCGTTTGTCATCTGTTGGTTCCTAGATTACTTGCTAATGGAGGCCAATACCAACTGTGCCATGTGATAGCCCTCTCCATTGTTTACACCACAAGCTTCTCTGTTCACGTGTTCCTTAACAGTTTCAGTAATAAAGTTTGCGTCGACATGGGTAAGATCTAGTTTAAGTATGATGTAGAATTCAAAATTTAATATGGATTCAAACTTGTAACTTTTGAATATGCTGATCTATAATATGACTGTAAACTTAGGCAAAGCATTTTCATTTATATTCTGATCTTGCATTTATGTGCACTTTGCTTACATAGTACTGTTAGGCCATTGGATCAATGAATAGTATTCACAACCCAAAAAAATATTTTTACTGAACTGTAATACAGATCTTCCAGCATAATGAGTTATGGCAAATAACATTTTGTTTTACAGTCATTGCTATGCAGTTCGGATTCCTTACAACATTCTTCTGGCTGAATGTGATGTGCTTTGAGATCTGGAGGAAGATCAGGTGAGAAAATATCTGTATTGGACCTTGAGAGATATTTCAGTAATTGATTATTTTGTCTTATACATTTCTTTAATAAAAACATAAAATTTCATAAATGTAATCTGGAGTCTTCGATTTTAAAAGATAAGGGAATATGGATGAGAAAAAGATTCCTCTGTCCAGGGAACTAATACGAAATCTTAAAGGATATCAAAGGATATGAAATTCTCTTAGTGTACTGGACCCAAGATTTTAGATTATATTCGTCCATTTGATGATTCATCTATCAACTCTTGATGTCTTTCCAGGAGATTGAAAAGTTATCGTCCGTGTAAGTCTTATCCAAATAAATACTACATGATGTATGGCTGGGGAATACCTATTTTGATATGGTAAGAATGAATGAAAATTGGGTTATATTTGAAGTCTTCAGTGAATCCTTTATGGACTTAGTTCATTTGTCATGACTATTAATTTAAAACGAAATTACAGATGATTTCAAGTACCAATTTCATGATTTGACAACCTTTTAATCTACAGACTATTCTTGTATAGCTTTATGTAATATTTTGACATGAAGACCTTTTTATTATGGTTTTTTTTTTTTTTTTTTTTTTTTTTTTTCAGTGTGACTACTTTTCTAATGCAGAACTATGCCCCTGACAATGTTTGGGGTGTGATTAAGCCCTACATTGGTGTTTCGCGATGTTGGTTCAAAGGTGAGACTAAGATTTCTTTAGAAATCCCCTTTAGGGAATTTCCTTATAAATGACAGTAATCTAATCCCTCGCTTACTTCTTTTCAAAAACAGATTAATTCAGACTACCAGCTAGGAATTCTAGTTTCTCCAGATCCATTAATAGGAGATTACTTTCAGATTTCGTTAATCGTTGATTAAAACAATACCTAAACACACTACTGTTAAGTCTGGTGATACATCACCTGTTAACTATAAAGACCCCTTTTGTCCTTATAGGGATTCACTACAAGGTCATCAGCTCTACTTTCTTTCAGAGGAAATCGCTCACCTAATCTATTTCGTCGGTCCCATCGCTGTGTTGTTCCTCTTCAACTCTGTGTTTCTCGTCCTTACCTACATCAACTACAAAATACTGCTCCGGAACTACAAGGAAACCGCTAATGACCTGAAGGAATTAGGAGCTGGGGTCATCAGACAACAACGCATCAAGCGTTGTTGTATACCTTGGGGAGACATCAATAACCACGTCTACGAGTAAGACATATTGTTAACTACTTAATAGACTTGAAATATTCACATGTTGGGGACTTCTTATGTTTGCTGAGTTCCTGTTAGTCACGAAGTACTCGATACTTTACTTACTTTACTTTGATGGCTGCTTTTCCGGTCCCATACAGCAGAGAAACCCCACTCTCTACAGGACCTCCACCGTCGTTTTACCTTGTTCGTTCAGAGTATTTAACGTTTCATATAGTGCATTGTTCATTTACTGTTAAATCGTCACTGTTAAAATAAGAAAGTCTTCAGTTTCCTCTTGAAAGCCTCAACGTCTTCAATCATTCGGATGTTTCGTGGGAGCTTATTATATAGTCTCGCGGCTGCATATTTGTATTTGTATATAAATTGTTATTCAATTTGGTTCTAATCATAGCCAATATATTTCATAGAATTAAATCAGGTATTAATTGTACCTTTGTTAGTCTAGTTTAAGCTGTTCAATTTCAGTGTTTAGAAATAGTCTTAATTGGTGACAAAGACATTTGTGAGTTATGGTTTAAGCTGAGAAAGTCCTGAGATGTATTGCATGAACACTTTTATTGACATAACCTGAAATATTACTTTAGGATAAGTTCACTTAATACAGGTTGATGTTTCTTTGCTATTTGCAATGCAATCTGATAAATTAGTAAGAAATAATTATAGCGTATATCCTCTTACACTAACATTAATTAATCCAGAAATAATTATATTCTTATATTTTTTCAGTTTCAAGCAAAAGCTGAAAATCTTTATGTTTAGTGCCACCTGGTTGGGCACCTGGTTGGCCACCAACTGGGGTATAGAAAGTTTGCCTTTGGAAATATCTACTTTGGAACTATGGTAAGTTATGGACTCAGTTATCCTTTTTTTTTCTGGAATTTGTTGCCATCTTGACAGTAAAACATTCAGTAATGATAGATTTTCGATGTCTCAAATGTGAAACATAAATGGGGCTGCCATGATCTCTGGGAAATATTATAAACTGAACATCAGTAGATATCATAATTTGTGATAATTCAAGAAAAAATATATATAAAACCCCAAAAATATAACGCTTTAGTAGAATACTTATTTCCGATCTAGTCACTCATGTAAGCTTTTCACACCAGACCGTAACGGATATCAAAACATGTAGATATCAATATGTTAATTATAATCTTTGATTTCTTGCTGTTTTTCAAAGGAAGTTAGTACTCCGTGTCTTGGCTTTTCATTGGTATCTTAGATTAAGTAAGTTCAGGTGGTAATGAGTCAAGAAGGAATTCAATTTCTCTTCCTTGTCTTTCCAGTGGCTTAACTGATATCCTCAATTCGTTGCAAGGTTTCTTCCTCTTCATAGTTTTTCTGTCAAACAGCAACAAACGGAAGCATTTGAAGAAGAAGTTTCCCAGGCTATTCCTATGCCTTGAAAAATCCAACACAGTTCCAGCGAAAATGAAGAAGTGGCTGCAAAATAGCGTAAATCGTACAATATCACCAATGAGTTCTCTTACTTCAAGTATCAGCAGTCAGATCTCGAACTCATCAGTATTCAGAACAATCACCACTTCAGCAGTATTCAGAACAATCACCACTTCAGAAGTATTCAGAACAATCACCACTTCAGTCCGGTCATCCAACCCTCCCTCTTCTTCTTCTTCTTCTTCTTCTTTCTATGTCCAAAGTTCTGTGTCCTTCAATAATCCTGATGATGGAGTTATTAGCTTTTCTCATTCATCTCTTCCGGGATCAGACAGTGTTCAGGCCCCTGCCGATCCATCACTTCGAAGTTCCAAAGTCCGGAGGTCACTCCAGATTCGTCTTTCTAACAGATTATAAACAAAATGAAGAAGATAAAGCCGGATGTAACTGGTTCTTCTTTGGCTTCAAATATGTTTCAGACAAAATGCAGACTTTAGTTGAAGTTAACTTTTTCTCATATTCTTTTATGAAGAGCAGTTTTATGTATTACCTGAAATATGTGACATTAAATGTTACAATCCAAGACTGGGACGACTTTTTCAAGGAAACAAAATGTAGTGTAGAAATTTATTTCAGATATTATAAAGTGTCTGCTATTAGAAGTGCCAATGAATGTATTCTCTTTCTTTCAATTCTTAGAAGTACAAAACATTCTTGTGTATCTGAAGACTTTTGCCTTCAACATTGGTCGGACCATAATGTATTTATGCATTATGAATTACTAAGACATTGCTGTAACGTATCTACCACTTCTTGTTGTCTTCATTTAAAGGGATTGCAGAAGAGTGTACATTACTTGTAAAGGGCCTCATTTGGTGCTAAAGTTACAGAGTATTGTATTCCATTGCTTGGCTTGTGGATTTCCTGCCTGTAAATCCACATGTGTCTTATCTGGTATTTCCATCTTCCATGAAATGTCAGACTCTTTTGGTATCACGTTAGAATCCAACGCTTAACTGAAAAAGATATCTCGTTCATTTGATAACTTTTACTTTGTCACTTTTATCCTTGACAAGGAAATGCTTTGCAGATATTATTTTACACCTTTTTTGCTTATCACATCACGTTGACTATGTTCAGTGTTTGTACTAGGTTATTTTGTTATTCAATATTTGAAAAGTGAAGAGGAGTTTATAATTTTTAGGAATCAATACCGGGAGATTATGAATAATTTATAGATGTAGATTATGCTTTCTAATAATTCTTCTACCTAATGCTGTGATGTCAGATAAGAGTTGTTTATTTACGCTTTTCTTGGCGACAAATGTGGAAGCTTTGTGCATTTTAAAATATTTTATATGTTGAGAATGTTTTGTAAATATGAATATGAATAAATTTTTTTCTGGTTTTTTTTTAACTCTTCACTCCTTACACCATTCTGAAGCTTAATTTTTCAAATATGACGAACATCTGTGACTGCATAAGATTAGAATAATTTTGTCTTTCTGATGCAACTTCTGTACAATGTCATCTGTCTGTCCATGGGAGTTTCCCAGACATGGCTTTTTGGAAATCAAATTCTGTGGAAAGTCTATCCACAGGGAATCTTCAAATATACGTAAACCTTTTATTAGAACACTCTATCAACAGGAAGACTTTAAATCCACGTAAACCTTTTTGGACATCAACTTCTGTGAACAGTCTATCCACAGGAAGACTTTAAATCCAACTAGGTCTTTCTGGAGATCAAATTCTGTGAAAAGTCTATCCACAGGAAGACTTTAAATCCACCTAGGCCTTTCTGGAGATCAAATTCTGTGAGAAGTCTATCCACAGGAAGACTTTAAATCCACCTTGGCCTTTCTGGATATCAAATTCTGTGAGAAGTCTATCCACAGGAAGACTTTAAATCCACGTAAACCTTTTTGGAGATAA
>NC_090765.1:58256321-58266321 GCF_036898095.1 Palaemon carinicauda | reverse complement strand
AACATGATTTATATCCAGAGATATTGAAAACAGGAAAGAATAAGGAAATGAGAGAGAGAGGGGGGGAGGGGGGAGAAATTAATATGACATATCCAGAGATGTTGAAATCCGAAAAGAAAAAGAAAACGAGAGAGAGAGAGAGAGAGAGAGAGAGAGAGAGAGAGAGAGAGAGAGAGAGAGAGAGAATTTAACTGTATGACCTCATATCAGAAAAACAGCATTGTTTCGAAAAATGCAGAACGAAATCAATTGGCAAATATATGGACAATTTACGTAATTAATACAGCATCCTTTTGATTCAAAAGAATGTATTATTTTCTACAGAGAAACCATATGAGAAGAAAACAAATGGGCATTGTAAAAAGGTTCATCTTGAACTGTTCAATAATAGCAGCAAAGCTAAGGGGCATTTAGATAGGTGGGGGAGAATAATGGGAAACATGTACCACAGCAAAGCTACGGAACGTTCAGAAAGGTGGGTTAAGATTAATGGGAAACAGGGATCACAGCAAAGCTAAGGTGCGTTCAGAGAGGTGGGGAGAATGATGGGAAACATGTACCACAGCAAAGCTACGGAACGTTCAGAAAGGTGGGTTAAGATTAATGGGAAACAGGGATCACAGCAAAGCTAAGGTGCGTTCAGAGAGGTGGGGAGAATGATGGGAAACATGTACCACAGCAAAGCTACGGAACGTTCAGAAAGGTGGGTTAAGATTAATGGGAAACAGGGATCACAGCAAAGCTAAGGTGCGTTCAGAGAGGTGGGGAGAATGATGGGAAACATGTACCACAGCAAAGCTACGGAACGTTCAGAAAGGTGGGTTAAGATTAATGGGAAACAGGGATCACAGCAAAGCTAAGGTGCGTTCAGAGAGGTGGGGAGAATGATGGGAAACATGTACCACAGCAAAGCTACGGAACGTTCAGAAAGGTGGGTTAAGATTAATGGGAAACAGGGATCACAGCAAAGCTAAGGTGCGTTCAGAGAGGTGGGGAGAATAATGGGAAACATGTACCACAGCAAAGCTACGGAACGTTCAGAAAGGTGGGTTAAGATTAATGGGAAACAGGGATCACAGCAAAGCTAAGGTGCGTTCAGAGAGGTGGGGAGAATGATGGGAAACATGTACCACAGCAAAGCTACGGAACGTTCAGAAAGGTGGGTTAAGATTAATGGGAAACAGGGATCACAGCAAAGCTAAGGTGCGTTCAGAGAGGTGGGGAGAATAATGGGAAACATGTACCACAGCAAAGCTACGGAACGTTCAGAAAGGTGGGTTAAGATTAATGGGAAACAGGGATCACAGCAAAGCTAAGGTGCGTTCAGAGAGGTGGGGAGAATGATGGGAAACATGTACCACAGCAAAGCTACGGAACGTTCAGAAAGGTGGGTTAAGATTAATGGGAAACAGGGATCACAGCAAAGCTAAGGTGCGTTCAGAGAGGTGGGGAGAATAATGGGAAACATGTACCACAGCAAAGCTACGGAACGTTCAGAGAGGTGGGTTAAGATTAATGGGAAACAGGGATCACAGCAAAGCTAAGGTGCGTTCAGAGAGGTGGGGAGAATAATGGGAAACATGTACCACAGCAAAGCTACGGAACGTTCAGAGAGGTGGGTTAAGATTAATGGGAAACAGGGATCACAGCAAAGCTAAGGTGCGTTCAGAGAGGTGGGGAGAATAATGGGAAACATGTACCACAGCAAAGCTACGGAACGTTCAGAAAGGTGGGTTAAGATTAATGGGAAACAGGGATCACAGCAAAGCTAAGGTGCGTTCAGAGAGGTGGGAGAAGATTAATGGGAAACAGGGATCACAGCAAAGCTAAGGTGCGTTCAGAGAGGTGGGAGAAGATTAATGGGAAACAGGGATCACAGCAAAGCTAAGGTGCGTTCAGAGAGGTGGGAGAAGATTAATGGGAAACAGGGATCACAGCAAAGCTAAGGTGCGTTCAGAGAGGTGGGAGAAGATTAATGGGAAACAGGGATCACAGCAAAGCTAAGGTGCGTTCAGAGAGGTGGGAGAAGATTAATGGGAAACAGGGATCACAGCAAAGCTAAGGTGCGTTCAGAGAGGTGGGAGAAGATTAATGGGAAACAGGGATCACAGCAAAGCTAAGGTGCGTTCAGAGAGGTGGGGAGAATGATGGGAAACATGTACCACAGCAAAGCTACGGAACGTTCAGAAAGGTGGGTTAAGATTAATGGGAAACAGGGATCACAGCAAAGCTAAGGTGCGTTCAGAGAGGTGGGAGAAGATTAATGGGAAACAGGGATCACAGCAAAGCTAAGGTGCGTTCAGAGAGGTGGGGAGAATAATGGGAAACATGTACCACAGCAAAGCTACGGAACGTTCAGAAAGGTGGGTTAAGATTAATGGGAAACAGGGATCACAGCAAAGCTAAGGTGCGTTCAGAGAGGTGGGAGAAGATTAATGGGAAACAGGGATCACAGCAAAGCTAAGGTGCGTTCAGAGAGGTGGGAGAAGATTAATGGGAAACAGGGATCACAGCAAAGCTAAGGTGCGTTCAGAGAGGTGGGAGAAGATTAATGGGAAACAGGGATCACAGCAAAGCTAAGGTGCGTTCAGAGAGGTGGGAGAAGATTAATGGGAAACAGGGATCACAGCAAAGCTAAGGTGCGTTCAGAGAGGTGGGGAGAATGATGGGAAACATGTACCACAGCAAAGCTACGGAACGTTCAGAAAGGTGGGTTAAGATTAATGGGAAACAGGGATCACAGCAAAGCTAAGGTGCGTTCAGAGAGGTGGGAGAAGATTAATGGGAAACAGGGATCACAGCAAAGCTAAGGTGCGTTCAGAGAGGTGGGGAGAATAATGGGAAACATGTACCACAGCAAAGCTACGGAACGTTCAGAAAGGTGGGTTAAGATTAATGGGAAACAGGGATCACAGCAAAGCTAAGGTGCGTTCAGAGAGGTGGGAGAAGATTAATGGGAAACAGGGATCACAGCAAAGCTAAGGTGCGTTCAGAGAGGTGGGAGAAGATTAATGGGAAACAGGGATCACAGCAAAGCTAAGGTGCGTTCAGAGAGGTGGGAGAAGATTAATGGGAAACAGGGATCACAGCAAAGCTAAGGTGCGTTCAGAGAGGTGGGAGAAGATTAATGGGAAACAGGGATCACAGCAAAGCTAAGGTGCGTTCAGAGAGGTGGGAGAAGATTAATGGGAAACAGGGATCACAGCAAAGCTAAGGTGCGTTCAGAGAGGTGGGGAGAATAATGGGAAACATGTACCACAGCAAAGCTACGGAACGTTCAGAAAGGTGGGTTAAGATTAATGGGAAACAGGGATCACAGCAAAGCTAAGGTGCGTTCAGAGAGGTGGGAGAAGATTAATGGGAAACAGGGATCACAGCAAAGCTAAGGTGCGTTCAGAGAGGTAGGAGAAGATTAATGGGAAACAGGGATCACAGCAAAGCTAAGGTGCGTTCAGAGAGGTGGGAGAAGATTAATGGGAAACAGGGATCACAGCAAAGCTAAGGTGCGTTCAGAGAGGTGGGAGAAGATTAATGGGAAACAGGGATCACAGCAAAGCTAAGGTGCGTTCAGAGAGGTGGGAGAAGATTAATGGGAAACAGGGATCACAGCAAAGCTAAGGTGCGTTCAGAGAGGTGGGAGAAGATTAATGGGAAACAGGGATCACAGCAAAGCTAAGGTGCGTTCAGAGAGGTGGGGAGAATGATGGGAAACATGTACCACAGCAAAGCTACGGAACGTTCAGAAAGGTGGGTTAAGATTAATGGGAAACAGGGATCACAGCAAAGCTAAGGTGCGTTCAGAGAGGTGGGAGAAGATTAATGGGAAACAGGGATCACAGCAAAGCTAAGGTGCGTTCAGAGAGGTGGGGAGAATAATGGGAAACATGTACCACAGCAAAGCTACGGAACGTTCAGAAAGGTGGGTTAAGATTAATGGGAAACAGGGATCACAGCAAAGCTAAGGTGCGTTCAGAGAGGTGGGAGAAGATTAATGGGAAACAGGGATCACAGCAAAGCTAAGGTGCGTTCAGAGAGGTGGGAGAAGATTAATGGGAAACAGGGATCACAGCAAAGCTAAGGTGCGTTCAGAGAGGTGGGAGAAGATTAATGGGAAACAGGGATCACAGCAAAGCTAAGGTGCGTTCAGAGAGGTGGGAGAAGATTAATGGGAAACAGGGATCACAGCAAAGCTAAGGTGCGTTCAGAGAGGTGGGGAGAATGATGGGAAACATGTACCACAGCAAAGCTACGGAACGTTCAGAAAGGTGGGTTAAGATTAATGGGAAACAGGGATCACAGCAAAGCTAAGGTGCGTTCAGAGAGGTGGGAGAAGATTAATGGGAAACAGGGATCACAGCAAAGCTAAGGTGCGTTCAGAGAGGTGGGGAGAATGATGGGAAACATGTACCACAGCAAAGCTACGGAACGTTCAGAAAGGTGGGTTAAGATTAATGGGAAACAGGGATCACAGCAAAGCTAAGGTGCGTTCAGAGAGGTGGGAGAAGATTAATGGGAAACAGGGATCACAGCAAAGCTAAGGTGCGTTCAGAGAGGTGGGGAGAATAATGGGAAACATGTACCACAGCAAAGCTACGGAACGTTCAGAAAGGTGGGTTAAGATTAATGGGAAACAGGGATCACAGCAAAGCTAAGGTGCGTTCAGAGAGGTGGGAGAAGATTAATGGGAAACAGGGATCACAGCAAAGCTAAGGTGCGTTCAGAGAGGTGGGAGAAGATTAATGGGAAACAGGGATCACAGCAAAGCTAAGGTGCGTTCAGAGAGGTGGGAGAAGATTAATGGGAAACAGGGATCACAGCAAAGCTAAGGTGCGTTCAGAGAGGTGGGAGAAGATTAATGGGAAACAGGGATCACAGCAAAGCTAAGGTGCGTTCAGAGAGGTGGGAGAAGATTAATGGGAAACAGGGATCACAGCAAAGCTAAGGTGCGTTCAGAGAGGTGGGAGAAGATTAATGGGAAACAGGGATCACAGCAAAGCTAAGGTGCGTTCAGAGAGGTGGGAGAAGATTAATGGGAAACAGGGATCACAGCAAAGCTAAGGTGCATTCAGAGAGGTGGGAGAAGATTAATGGGAAACAGGGATCACAGCAAAGCTAAGGTGCGTTCAGAGAGGTGGGGAGAATGATGGGAAACATGTACCACAGCAAAGCTACGGAACGTTCAGAAAGGTGGGTTAAGATTAATGGGAAACAGGGATCACAGCAAAGCTAAGGTGCGTTCAGAGAGGTGGGAGAAGATTAATGGGAAACAGGGATCACAGCAAAGCTAAGGTGCGTTCAGAGAGGTGGGAGAAGATTAATGGGAAACAGGGATCACAGCAAAGCTAAGGTGCGTTCAGAGAGGTGGGAGAAGATTAATGGGAAACAGGGATCACAGCAAAGCTAAGGTGCGTTCAGAGAGGTGGGGAGAATGATGGGAAACATGTACCTCAGCAAAGCTAAGGGACATTCAGAAAGGTGGAAGGAGCTTAATGGGAAACGTGAACCACAGCAAAGCTAATGGACATTCAGAGAGAGGGGGGGGGGGTGAGATTAATGGGAAACATGGACCACAGCAAAGCTAAGGGACGTTTAGATGGGTAGGGGAGATTAATGGGAAACACTGATCACAGGAAGTCTAAGGGACGTTCAGAAAGGTAGGGGAGATTAATGGGAAACAGGTACCACAGCAAAGCTAAGGAATGTTCGGAGAAGTGGGTGAAATTAATGGGACACATGGGCAACAGCAAAGCTAAGGGACGTTTAGGCGAATTGAGATTGATGGGAAACAAGGACCATAGAAAGGCTAAGGGATTATCAGATAGGTGGGGGAGATTATTGAACACTTTGGAAACAGCAAAGCTAAGGGACGTTTAGGTGGATAGGAGAGATTGATGGGAAACATAGACCACAACAAAGATGAGGGACATTCAGAATAGCAAGGCCAAGAGTTACCAGGAATGATTGCTATGAAAGAAAAAAAAACTGGTTCAGAAATAACAGTTTTTGTAATAAAATGTCTTCTCGTTTTGATCTGCAGTTTTTTAAAGTTGAGTTTAATTTCTATCCAGGTTTGTAGATTCCATGTTATAATCTCATATTTCAAGGTGGTTATCTTTAAAATGTGTTTGAAAATCTCTACAATATGATTCCAATGACGAAAGAATTTATCACCCTGATTAGAAAAAATAACTTGTAACTTATAAATCTAATTTATATAGAATGATTTTTACCATCATCTAATATATTATTTATTCTTCGATACAGGGTTCATAAAACATTCATAAACCGGAGCTATATTGCTCACTGGAAAACTTCTTAATGCATGATATTAAGTGAGATATCTTCTCAGATCTGTGTGGTAAATTTTTGGTGACATGAATTAACACATCGGTTTCTCTGTCCGTCCTCATTGCTCGGGGGGAGGGGGGGGGATTAATGGATTCCTCTTCCAAAGCACACACACAAACTGAGAATCAATACACAGTTTTGTCCCTCCTTACTGGGGGGTTCCTGGAGAAGTGGATTCTGGAGACGGGATCTTGGAGACGGGTTCCTGGAGACAATCCTTCGAGTACCGCTCATCTGTTGTAGTAGGTTGGCCAGTGCACCAGCCACCCGTTGAGATACTACCGCAAGAGAGTTATGGGGTCCTTCGACTGGCCAGACAGTACTACATTAGATCCTTCTCTCTGGTTACGGTTAATTTTCCCCATGCCTATACACACACCGAATAGTTTGGCATATTCTTACATATTCTCTTCTCTCCTCATACACCTGACAACACCAAGATACCAAACAATTCTTCTTCGCTCGAGGGGTTAACTACTGCACTGTAATTGTTCAGTGGACACTTTCCCCTTGGTAAGCGACTTTTCAGCTATGGTTAGCAGCTCTTAGCAGCCTCTGTACCATGGCCTTCCACCGTTTTGGGTTAGAGTTCTCATGCTTGAAGTTACACTTCCGCACACTATTTTATCTTATTTCTCTTCCTCTTGTTTTGTTAGTTTTCATAGTTTATATAGGAGATATTTATTTTAATGTCACTGTTCTTAAAATATTTCATTTTTCTTTTTTTCCTTTCCTCACTGGGACATTTTCCCTGTTGGAGCCCCTGGGCTTATAGAATTCTGCATTTCCAACTAGGGTTGTAGCTTAGCAATTAATAATAATAATAATAATAATAATAATAATAATAATAATAATAATAAAAGATCCTTTTGCACTAAAGCCAGGAATGTGACGCTTAATAATATTTCTAATATTCTTTTTAACAAAGACTGTTTTTATGATGATTTATAATCAAGTCTAATGAATCGATTAAATTCAATTCTTTGATTCCAAATGTAAAAAGAGTTTCGTCCAGTCATACATTATACATTACTCCTGTGCAAGATATAACATACCCAGTGTGTAAAGGACGTTTGATGGTATAATTTCAACCTTGAGAAAAAGAAAATATGAAAATATAGATATTATTATTACCAGGAGATTGCGTGCTCTACCTGTCATTGTGCTGCATTTGTTGTTGTTGTTGTTTTTTTTGTTGTTGTTGTTGTTCTATATATCTACATACGTATATATGCATGCCATTTTACCTGCGCACACCTTTACATAATTGCTTAGCCTTGAAATCCGAGTTTGAAGTCCAGGTGAATAAACCTAACTAGGACATTTTTGTCTCTCGGAGCGAATCCTTTTGGGCAAAGGACACTTTAAGTTCCCTAAGAAACGGGATGCTGCTGCTGCTTCTTCGAAGCTAAGTCGAGAGGGACAAGACCGTCGCGTCGTTTAGTAATTCAGTACCGTACAGTATATATGTGAGTGTGTATATGCATGTATATATATATATATATATATATATATATATATATATATATATATATATATATATATATATTGATATTATTTTTATTATTATTATTAATAATAATTACTAAGCTACAAACCAAGTTGGTAATGTAGGATGCTATAAGCACAGGGACTCCAACAAGAAAAATAGCCCAGTGAGGAAAGGAAACAAGGAAAAATATCATATTTCAAGAAGAGTAACATTGAAATAAATATCTCCTTTATAAACTTTAAAAACTTTAAAAAAAAAACAAGAGGAAGAGAAATAAGATAGAATAGTGTGCCGAGTGTATCCTCAAGCAAGAGTACTCTAGCCAAGGCAGTGGAAGGCCATGGTACAGAGGCTATGGCACTGTCCAAGACAATTTTATGAGTTACACTTGTGTATACTAAGCAGTATGAAAGCGTAAAAAAAAAATCTATTTTAGCTGAAGTATCTTTTGTTACTACTAAAAAAATCTATATATTTATCAAGGCAGTGCTTCTTAAGTCTTATTATTAACTTGTAAAATTGAATAATTTATTCACAGCATGAAACAGTAACAGATGGATTCAAGATTCATTCGCCAGTGGCTGGATTAGACTTGGAGTCATTTATCACAGCATCAGACAGTAACAGATGGATTCAAGATCCATTCGCCAGTGGCTGGATTAGACTTGGAGTCATTTATCACAGCATCAGACAGTAACAGATGGATTCAAGATCCATTCGCCAGTGGCTGGATTAGACTTGGAGTCATTTATCACAGCATCAGACAGTAACAGATGGATTCAAGATCCATTCGCCAGTGGCTGGATTAGACTTGGAGTCATTTATCACAGCATCAGACAGTAACAGATGGATTCAAGATCCATTCGCCAGTGGCTGGATTAGACTTGGAGTCATTTATCACAGCATCAGACAGTAACAGATGGATTCAAGATCCATTCGCCAGTGGCTGGATTAGACTTGGAGTCATTTATCACAGCATCAGACAGTAACAGATGGATTCAAGATCCATTCGCCAGTGGCTGGATTAGACTTGGAGTCATTTATCACAGCATCAGACAGTAACAGATGGATTCAAGATCCATTCGCCAGTGGCTGGATTAGACTTGGAGTCATTTATCACAGCATCAGACAGTAACAGATGGATTCAAGATTAATTTCCTTGTGATTGGATTAGACTTGGAGTCATTTATTCACTTCATTTTTTCACGAAGGTGTTATTTTTTTTTCGAAAGCTTTATGTAGTCATAAAACAAGTAGACCTACCCATTTGAATTTGAATTTGAGAAATTATTGATAGCATTGAAAGTTAAAAAAATGAAATTCTAAGAATAAGATTGCATTAACATAAAGCTAAAATTGGCTATTGTAAAATGACTGATTTAGTCAATATATCTTCAATTTTTATAAATTATATTAAATTTTTGCGGTGTAAAATTTTCTCAAAACTTTCCTAAAAAGAAAGTTCAAAACATAAGAAATTCTAACATTAAGATTGCTTAAGTATAAAACTACAGTTGGTTATTGTAAAATGAATGATTTAGTCAATATATCTTCAATCTTTATAAATGATGTTAGATTTTCACTGTGTTATATTTTCTCGGAAGCTTTCTAGAATAAAAAGTTGAAAGAGGAAATTCTAAGAATTGAATTGCATGAATATATAAATACAATTTATTATTGTAAAGTTATCAATTTAGTCAATATATCTTCAATTTTTATAAATGACTTTAAATTTTCACGGTTATATTTTCTCGAAATCTTCCTACGAAAGAAATTTCAAAACATGAATTAATAAGGATAAGATTGCATGTTTATAAAACTATAATTCATTATTATAAAAATATCAATTTAGTCGAAATATCTTAAATTTCTATAGATTACGTTAAATTTTCTCGAAAGATTTATGGAACAGAAAGTTCAAAACCTGAATTAATAATTAATAACTAATGACAACATCGCGATTAATATTCGAACTATTAAAAAATGAATGTTGACAAATAGTTGTCATATGTCTTTAATAGCTTAATGCAACGTCCACACTTCACCTATATAGATGAACATTGGCTCTTCTTGTTATAGGTATACTCCGTCTTTTTCTGATTCATTTGCAAAATCAACATCTCTCTCTCTCTTTTCTCTCTCTCTCTCTCTCTCTCTCTC
>NC_090765.1:58228821-58246321 GCF_036898095.1 Palaemon carinicauda | reverse complement strand
TCAAAAGTTCAAACTTACAGCGAATGTATTTGTACGTTGAACAGGTTGACATAAGTCTCTTATCGTTAATGTATGAAAGGTATATTTTAATGATGTTATTGTTCAAAAAATATATAATTTTAATTGTCCATTATTTCTCTTGTACTTTATTTCCTTTCCTCACTACGCTATTTTTCCCTGTTGGAGCCCTCGGGTATATAACACCCTGCTTTTCCAGCTAGGGTTGTAGCTTAACTAATAATAATAATAATAATAATAATAATAACAACAACAACAATATGCGTAACACACAGAGACTCAGGTTTGGTAAATGTGGGACTGGTATCTCATGCCCTATTACTTATTGCCTAATTTTTAAAACTGGCTACATTATCTAAGACATTTTAATGCCTCATAGTAAGACATGCTTTTGCAATGGCCTGCTTGTTTGTGATGCAATTTTTTCTTCTCGCTAATTCTCTGTAGCTAAAATTAAGGCTTTGTACAGATTATTGGGTAAGAAGTTGGATATTAATAAAAGATATTTGTATTGACAAAGTTAGTTATATAGGCAGGCTTTAGCAATATTCTACAAATGAAAAATTTAGCAATTGTGTATATTGCAAAGAAAAGTTGGTGCCACCTTTAAGAAACCTGTCGTATCTGAAATAAATACGTTTCAAGATTACATTTCTTCATCTTTTTATCTTATATTGGTTGTTTTCAAATTTTCCCTTTAAGTTGTTTATGTAGTTGAAGGGCCAAACAACTATTTCCTGATAGTTTCCAGCAAGGCGCGTTCCCATTGGTTGTTTTCAGCAAGGTGCGTTCCCATTGGCTAAGGAGATCACAAGTTACCTCCCCATAATGTTTCTCAATACTAGATTGATCCAGTATTTCCTTTTCGAAATAGCCTCCCAAGTGCCATCTATTGGTGCCAATATTAACAGTAGAATTCGTCAAAGTAACTATTGTATTCTTAATATGGAAATGAATGGTAAATTTCTTTTAAATACATATTATGACAAATGTACCGAAAGGAATTGTAATATTCACTATAAACATGTTTAACTAGAAGTAGTTGGAAAATAACGGGGACTTCTAGAAGGAAATTGGCATCTCTATGTCTGGTACAACTGGACTCTGCTGCAGAAAATGTCCAGAATTCCCAACATATTAATTAAAAGTTATACATTGTAATGACAAAGTAAACAGTTATTATAATTATTTATCAAAGGAGAAATTATTATAATTAATATTCATCATTTTCAAAGCCACCTAAAGCAACCATCTGTTATATAATTTATTTAGCTCAATCGCAGCTATTTCTTAGCTCGAAAGGTTTGCAGCCCTTATTCATCAATGGACGACGAAGTAAGCTTTAGATTCCTTTCGAATTTATATGGACAGAATATATGCATAAATAAACCGTAAATTCTTATCTAATCCATGCAACTATGTGTAGTATTTATTTGTACGTAAGTTGACAAATGCGACGATAAATGCAATTGTCAGGACATATGATTGTTTACAAAACTTATATCCTAAAAGAACAATCAGTAGACGATACTAAAAATATCGATCTTTATTATGATAAAAAGTAAGATTGGGCTTAATTTCAACGCAGCATTATACCAGAGTACTTTCACATCGATTTCATTTGAATTAGAAGTAACAGAAGCTTTTAATATTAGGTTATGAATGAATAAGCTCGTGAGGGAACATACCAGAACAGCCAACAAAACTAAGAATATATTTTCATTCATAAACAAAACTATGGATACTAATTAGAATTTTTTTTTATTACTTTTTAACTATAAAAAGAATTCAAACTTCAATTCTGATACATATATATAACAATGATTATTCCAGTACTCCTATCAACTCCCTGGATATATGTTAATGTTGGCTATCCTGATGCGCAATCAACAGCAGACGTTGAACGTAACCTATCTGTTTTTAATTC
The DNA here is from genome assembly GCF_036898095.1 of Palaemon carinicauda. Lineage (NCBI taxonomy): Eukaryota > Metazoa > Arthropoda > Malacostraca > Decapoda > Palaemonidae > Palaemon > Palaemon carinicauda. The sequence continues at coordinate 58,244,376 of NC_090765.1, read as the reverse complement.
GACAATATAGTATAAGTACATTGCGTCATTTAACAACCATATTAAACCATTTAAGATTATGAACGATATTCTGCATTCTGTCTTTTTAAATTATCGTATAATTCGATACTTAATGGATGTGGAAAGAAATGGTTGGTAGTAGACGTCATTTTCTAATAAAAACTATGGTTTACTTCATTAAAAAAGGAACTAAAAATTAATTCATACTTATGGTGATTAAGCTAGAATTAAATATGTATATTTCTCAAATACTAAAGGTTAACCATAAAGCAATATGGGAGTTTATTTAAAGGTTTGAAGGAAATTCTCAACTTGAATTCTGGCGATACTGAGAATGGACTTGCTTATGGCGTCAAGGAAACAGAATGTCCAACATAAACATTGGGTGACTCGTATTATTTTCCATCTTCAAATATTAATTTTGACCAATTATATAAAAGAGAGACAGTTTTATTCTTAATTATATCACTAAAATCCTGCTAAAGGTCATTTGCTGTATATATGTATTCAGATTCATTTTCATAAGGATATGGGAGATGGTAATCCTGTGGAGAGTTGCCAGACGTTGTAAACATTACGATTCTTGCAAGATTTTTATACAATATTTTCACTTACGACAAATACTGGTCGGCCTTTCAAAAAAATTATGTAAGAATAAAAGTAAGGGCTATTAATTTTCAGAGATGAACGCAAAGCTCAGGGAATGAAGTTTATAAACATTGTAACCTTAATGAAATACGAATAGACGAGATAATTTTCGAAAATAGATTAAACGTTCTCCCTCACACACACACACACACACACACACATACACACACCTTGATTGCAAATGAACCTGTAGTGGATGGTTAATATTTGAATACACTCAAATAAACCCTATCAATAGAATGTCTGGAAAAAACTTTTGATAATTTTCTCTACAATGAACTGATTTTGGCCAAAGACAACCAGTGTCTTATCATGTATCTTAGAAGCAACAATATTTTGTTTGCCAGGTGACACAGTACATCGAGGGTATGAAACTGACAGTAATAAGACTGGGACTAGAACAAATACCAGAAAATTATGTCGTCATAATTGTACCTGTCAACAAATATGATTTACAATATAGCAGTTGATTTTTTTATGTGATGCTAATGAACAGTCTAAAAGCTTTGGAACTCAACAAAATTTCTGATGTAGCAAAGTCTTTCTAGACCTCAGAACCCCTAGCTTGTTAGTATTTCTTGATGAGTTCTCATCAAGATCTTTCTAAATGAATCCAATTTTGCTATGCTTTGGGTGATTATAAAAAATGTTTTTTTTTTTTTTTTTTTTTTTTTTTTTTTTTTTTTTTTTTTTTTGACTAAGTCACCTATGGCAGTGAAAGTCTTAAGACGTATAATGGAAGCAGGCGTAATTACATGACTGTTTTTCGACCAGTTATTTAAAAACATATCTAGATAAATAGCAACAGTTGCAATTGTAAATACAGTAGATGTAAAATAAAAATAAAATCATGTAAATATACGATGATGTATATATGTTATAAATTGTAAGAGTGTAAATGTGTATTTCAAAATAAGAGAAAAAAAGTCATGCAAAGGGGGTTTTCTGAAAGTTTGTTCTGTGAGCGTTGTCGTGGACTGAAAACAAAATCAATTATAAATCTGAAATGGTGCTTTATTCACTTGCATGGGAACCTATACAGCCAGTTATTATTATTATTATTATTATCATTATTATTATTATTATTTGCTAAACTACAACCCTTGGAAAAGCAGGATGCTATAAGCACAGGGGCTCCAACAGGGAAAACAGCCCAGTGAGGAAAGGAAACAAGAAAAAAAATTCTAAGAACAGTAACAACATTATAATAAATATCTCCTATATAAACTATAAAAACTTTAATAAAATAATTGAAGGAGAAATAAGATAGAATATTGTGCTTGCGTGAACCCTCAAGTAAGAGAACTCTAACCCAAGACAGTGGAAGACCGTGGTACAGAGGTTATGGCACTACGCAAGACTAGTGAACAGTTAATTTAATTACATTGAAATTTACAATTGATTTAAATCCAGGAAACTCCTAATCTGAACATTAGCATAGGCCTACCAGTTAATTACAAAAATTCTGACAATGTGTTTATCAATGAACCCATTGTCAGTCTTCGTTAAATATAAAGGGTTGTGGTGGCCTATCTGGTAACGTCCCTGACTGGGGTTCGAGTCCCGCTCAAACCCGTTAGCCCTTATGCTCGCAGCAACCTCACCACCCTTGTGAGCTAAGGATGGGAGGTTTGGGGGAGCCTATAGGTTTACCTGCTGAGTCATCAGCAGCCATTGCCTGGCCCTCTTGGTCCTAGCTTGGGTGGAGAGGGGCCTTGGGCGCTGATCACATGGTCAGTCTCTAGGGCATCCTTTGGTCGCTGCAACCTCACCACCCTTGTGAGCTAAGGATAGGAGGTTTGGGGGAGCCTATAGGTTTACCTGCTGAGTCATCAGCAGCCATTGCCTGGCCCTCTTGGTCCTAGCTTGGGTGGAGAGGGGCCTTGGGCGCTGATATCACATGGTCAGTCTCTTGGGCATCCTTTGGTCGCTGCAACCTCACCACCCTTGTGAGCTAAGGATAGGAGGTTTGGGGGAGCCTATACGTTTACCTGCTGAGTCATCAGCAGCCATTGCCTGGCCCTCTTGGTCCTAGCTTGGGTGGAGAGGGGCCTTGGGCGCTGATATCACATGGTCAGTCTCTTGGGCATCCTTTGGTCGCTGCAACCTCACCACCCTTGTGAGCTAAGGATAGGAGGTTTGGGGGAGCCTATAGGTTTACCTGCTGAGTCATCAGCAGCCATTGCCTGGCCCTCTTGGTCCTAGCTTGGGTGGAGAGGGGCCTTGGGCGCTGATATCACATGGTCAGTCTCTTGGGCATCCTTTGGTCGCTGCAACCTCACCACCCTTGTGAGCTAAGGATAGGAGGTTTGGGGGAGCCTATACGTTTACCTGCTGAGTCATCAGCAGCCATTGCCTGGCCCTCTTGGTCCTAGCTTGGGTGGAGAGGGGCCTTGGGCGCTGATCACATGGTCAGTCTCTAGGGCATCCTTTGGTCGCTGCAACCTCACCACCCTTGTGAGCTAAGGATGGGAGGTTTGGGGGAGCCTATAGGTTTACCTGCTGAGTCATCAGCAGCCATTGCCTGGGCCTCCTTGTTCCTAGCTTGGGTGGAGAGGGGCCTTGGGCGCTGATCACATGGTCAGTCTTTAGGGCATCCTTTGGTCGCTGCAACCTCACCACCCTTGTGAGCTAAGGATGGGAGGTTTGGGGGAGCCTATAGGTTTACCTGCTGAGTCATCAGCAGCCATTGCCTGGGCCTCCTTGTTCCTAGCTTGGGTGGAGAGGGGCCTTGGGCGCTGATCACATGGTCAGTCTCTAGGGCATCCTTTGGTCGCTGCAACCTCACCACCCTTGTGAGCTAAGGATGGGAGGTTTGGGGGAGCCTATAGGTTTACCTGCTGAGTCATCAGCAGCCATTGCCTGGGCCTCCTTGTTCCTAGCTTGGGTGGAGAGGGGCCTTGGGCGCTGATCACATGGTCAGTCTCTAGGGCATCCTTTGGTCGCTGCAACCTCACCACCCTTGTGAGCTAAGGATGGGAGGTTTGGGGGAGCCTATAGGTTTACCTGCTGAGTCATCAGCAGCCATTGCCTGGGCCTCCTTGTTCCTAGCTTGGGTGGAGAGGGGCCTTGGGCGCTGATCACATGGTCAGTCTCTAGGGCATCCTTTGGTCGCTGCAACCTCACCACCCTTGTGAGCTAAGGATGGGAGGTTTGGGGGAGCCTATAGGTTTACCTGCTGAGTCATCAGCAGCCATTGCCTGGGCCTCCTTGTTCCTAGCTTGGGTGGAGAGGGGCCTTGGGCGCTGATCACATGGTCAGTCTCTAGGGCATCCTTTGGTCGCTGCAACCTCACCACCCTTGTGAGCTAAGGATGGGAGGTTTGGGGGAGCCTATAGGTTTACCTGCTGAGTCATCAGCAGCCATTGCCTGGGCCTCCTTGTTCCTAGCTTGGGTGGAGAGGGGCCTTGGGCGCTGATCACATGGTCAGTCTCTAGGGCATCCTTTGGTCGCTGCAACCTCACCACCCTTGTGAGCTAAGGATGGGAGGTTTGGGGGAGCCTATAGGTTTACCTGCTGAGTCATCAGCAGCCATTGCCTGGGCCTCCTTGTTCCTAGCTTGGGTGGAGAGGGGCCTTGGGCGCTGATCACATGGTCAGTCTCTAGGGCATCCTTTGGTCGCTGCAACCTCACCACCCTTGTGAGCTAAGGATAGGAGGTTTGGGGGAGCCTATAGGTTTACCTGCTGAGTCATCAGCAGCCATTGCCTGGGCCTCCTTGTTCCTAGCTTGGGTGGAGAGGGGCCTTGGGCGCTGATCACATGGTCAGTCTCTAGGGCATCCTTTGGTCGCTGCAACCTCACCACCCTTGTGAGCTTAGGATAGGAGGTTTGGGGGAGCCTATAGGTTTACCTGCTGAGTCATCAGCAGCCATTGCCTGGGCCTCCTTGTTCCTAGCTTGGGTGGAGAGGGGCCTTGGGCGCTGATCACATGGTCAGTCTCTAGGGCATCCTTTGGTCGCTGCAACCTCACCACCCTTGTGAGCTTAGGATAGGAGGTTTGGGGGAGCCTATAGGTTTACCTGCTGAGTCATCAGCAGCCATTGCCTGGGCCTCCTTGTTCCTAGCTTGGGTGGAGAGGGGCCTTGGGCGCTGATCACATGGTCAGTCTCTAGGGCATCCTTTGGTCGCTGCAACCTCACCACCCTTGTGAGCTAAGGATGGGAGGTTTGGGGGAGCCTATAGGTTTACCTGCTGAGTCATCAGCAGCCATTGCCTGGGCCTCCTTGTTCCTAGCTTGGGTGGAGAGGGGCTTTGGGCGCTGATCACATGGTCAGTCTCTTGGGCATCCTTTGGTCGCTGCAACCTCACCACCCTTGTGAGCTAAGGATGGGAGGTTTGGGGGAGCCTGTAGGTCTACCTGCTGAGTCATCAGCAGCCATTGCCTGGGCCTCCTTGTTCCTAGCTTGGGTGGAGAGGGGCTTTGGGCGCTGATCACATGGTCAGTCTCTTGGGCATCCTTTGGTCGCTGCAACCTCACCACCCTTGTGAGCTAAGGATAGGAGGTTTGGGGGAGCCTATACGTTTACCTGCTGAGTCATCAGCAGCCATTGCCTGGGCCTCCTTGTTCCTAGCTTGGGTGGAGAGGGGCTTTGGGCGCTGATCACATGGTCAGTCTCTTGGGCATCCTTTGGTCGCTGCAACCTCACCACCCTTGTGAGCTAAGGATGGGAGGTTTGGGGGAGCCTGTAGGTCTACCTGCTGAGTCATCAGCAGCCATTGCCTGGGCCTCCTTGTTCCTAGCTTGGGTGGAGAGGGGCTTTGGGCGCTGATCACATGGTCAGTCTCTTGGGCATCCTTTGGTCGCTGCAACCTCACCACCCTTGTGAGCTAAGGATAGGAGGTTTGGGGGAGCCTATACGTTTACCTGCTGAGTCATCAGCAGCCATTGCCTGGCCCTCTTGGTCCTAGCTTGGGTGGAGAGGGGCCTTGGGCGCTGATATCACATGGTCAGTCTCTTGGGCATCCTTTGGTCGCTGCAACCTCACCACCCTTGTGAGCTAAGGATAGGAGGTTTGGGGGAGCCTATACGTTTACCTGCTGAGTCATCAGCAGCCATTGCCTGGGCCTCCTTGTTCCTAGCTTGGGTGGAGAGGGGCCTTGGGCGCTGATATCACATGGTCAGTCTCTTGGGCATCCTTTGGTCGCTGCAACCTCACCACCCTTGTGAGCTAAGGATGGGAGGTTTGGGGGAGCCTGTAGGTCTACCTGCTGAGTCATCAGCAGCCATTGCCTGGGCCTCCTTGTTCCTAGCTTGGGTGGAGAGGGGCTTTGGGCGCTGATCACATGGTCAGTCTCTAGGGCATCCTTTGGTCGCTGCAACCTCACCACCCTTGTGAGCTAAGGATGGGAGGTTTGGGGGAGCCTGTAGGTCTACCTGCTGAGTCATCAGCAGCCATTGCCTGGGCCTCCTTGTTCCTAGCTTGGGTGGAGAGGGGCTTTGGGCGCTGATCACATGGTCAGTCTCTAGGGCATCCTTTGGTCGCTGCAACCTCACCACCTTTGTGAGCTAAGGATAGGAGGTTTGGGGGAGCCTATACGTTTACCTGCTGAGTCATCAGCAGCCATTGCCTGGCCCTCTTGGTCCTAGCTTGGGTGGAGAGGGGCCTTGGGCGCTGATATCACATGGTCAGTCTCTTGGGCATCCTTTGGTCGCTGCAACCTCACCACCCTTGTGAGCTAAGGATAGGAGGTTTGGGGGAGCCTATACGTTTACCTGCTGAGTCATCAGCAGCCATTGCCTGGGCCTCCTTGTTCCTAGCTTGGGTGGAGAGGGGCTTTGGGCGCTGATCACATGGTCAGTCTCTAGGGCATCCTTTGGTCGCTGCAACCTCACCACCCTTGTGAGCTAAGGATGGGAGGTTTGGGGGAGCCTGTAGGTCTACCTGCTGAGTCATCAGCAGCCATTGCCTGGCCCTCTTGGTCCTAGCTTGGGTGGAGAGGGGCCTTGGGCGCTGATCACATGGTCAGTCTCTAGGGCATCCTTTGGTCGCTGCAACCTCACCACCCTTGTGAGCTAAGGATAGGAGGTTTGGGGGAGCCTATAGGTTTACCTGCTGAGTCATCAGCAGCCATTGCCTGGGCCTCCTTGTTCCTAGCTTGGGTGGAGAGGGGCCTTGGGCGCTGATATCACATGGTCAGTCTCTTGGGCATCCTTTGGTCGCTGCAACCTCACCACCCTTGTGAGCTAAGGATAGGAGGTTTGGGGGAGCCTATACGTTTACCTGCTGAGTCATCAGCAGCCATTGCCTGGGCCTCCTTGGTCCTAGCTTGGGTGGAGAGGGGCTTTGGGCGCTGATCACATGGTCAGTCTCTTGGGCATCCTTTGGTCGCTGCAACCTCACCACCCTTGTGAGCTAAGGATGGGAGGTTTGGGGGAGCCTATACGTTTACCTGCTGAGTCATCAGCAGCCATTGCCTGGGCCTCCTTGTTCCTAGCTTGGGTGGAGAGGGTCCTTGGGCGCTGATATCACATGGTCAGTCTCTTGGGCATCCTTTGGTCGCTGCAACCTCACCACCCTTGTGAGCTAAGGATAGGAGGTTTGGGGGAGCCTATACGTTTACCTGCTGAGTCATCAGCAGCCATTGCCTGGGCCTCCTTGTTCCTAGCTTGGGTGGAGAGGGGCTTTGGGCGCTGATATCACATGGTCAGTCTCTTGGGCATCCTTTGGTCGCTGCAACCTCACCACCCTTGTGAGCTAAGGATAGGAGGTTTGGGGGAGCCTATACGTTTACCTGCTGAGTCATCAGCAGCCATTGCCTGGGCCTCCTTGTTCCTAGCTTGGGTGGAGAGGGGCCTTGGGCGCTGATCACATGGTCAGTCTCTAGGGCATCCTTTGGTCGCTGCAACCTCACCACCCTTGTGAGCTAAGGATGGGAGGTTTGGGGGAGCCTATAGGTTTACCTGCTGAGTCATCAGCAGCCATTGCCTGGGCCTCCTTGTTCCTAGCTTGGGTGGAGAGGGGCCTTGGGCGCTGATCACATGGTCAGTCTCTAGGGCATCCTTTGGTCGCTGCAACCTCACCACCCTTGTGAGCTAAGGATGGGAGGTTTGGGGGAGCCTATAGGTTTACCTGCTGAGTCATCAGCAGCCATTGCCTGGGCCTCCTTGTTCCTAGCTTGGGTGGAGAGGGGCCTTGGGCGCTGATCACATGGTCAGTCTCTAGGGCATCCTTTGGTCGCTGCAACCTCACCACCCTTGTGAGCTAAGGATGGGAGGTTTGGGGGAGCCTATAGGTTTACCTGCTGAGTCATCAGCAGCCATTGCCTGGGCCTCCTTGTTCCTAGCTTGGGTGGAGAGGGGCCTTGGGCGCTGATCACATGGTCAGTCTCTAGGGCATCCTTTGGTCGCTGCAACCTCACCACCCTTGTGAGCTAAGGATGGGAGGTTTGGGGGAGCCTATAGGTTTACCTGCTGAGTCATCAGCAGCCATTGCCTGGGCCTCCTTGTTCCTAGCTTGGGTGGAGAGGGGCCTTGGGCGCTGATCACATGGTCAGTCTCTAGGGCATCCTTTGGTCGCTGCAACCTCACCACCCTTGTGAGCTAAGGATGGGAGGTTTGGGGGAGCCTATAGGTTTACCTGCTGAGTCATCAGCAGCCATTGCCTGGGCCTCCTTGTTCCTAGCTTGGGTGGAGAGGGGCCTTGGGCGCTGATCACATGGTCAGTCTCTAGGGCATCCTTTGGTCGCTGCAACCTCACCACCCTTGTGAGCTAAGGATGGGAGGTTTGGGGGAGCCTATAGGTTTACCTGCTGAGTCATCAGCAGCCATTGCCTGGGCCTCCTTGTTCCTAGCTTGGGTGGAGAGGGGCCTTGGGCGCTGATCACATGGTCAGTCTCTAGGGCATCCTTTGGTCGCTGCAACCTCACCACCCTTGTGAGCTAAGGATGGGAGGTTTGGGGGAGCCTATAGGTTTACCTGCTGAGTCATCAGCAGCCATTGCCTGGGCCTCCTTGTTCCTAGCTTGGGTGGAGAGGGGCCTTGGGCGCTGATCACATGGTCAGTCTCTAGGGCATCCTTTGGTCGCTGCAACCTCACCACCCTTGTGAGCTAAGGATGGGAGGTTTGGGGGAGCCTATAGGTTTACCTGCTGAGTCATCAGCAGCCATTGCCTGGGCCTCCTTGTTCCTAGCTTGGGTGGAGAGGGGCCTTGGGCGCTGATCACATGGTCAGTCTCTAGGGCATCCTTTGGTCGCTGCAACCTCACCACCCTTGTGAGCTAAGGATGGGAGGTTTGGGGGAGCCTATAGGTTTACCTGCTGAGTCATCAGCAGCCATTGCCTGGGCCTCCTTGTTCCTAGCTTGGGTGGAGAGGGGCCTTGGGCGCTGATCACATGGTCAGTCTCTAGGGCATCCTTTGGTCGCTGCAACCTCACCACCCTTGTGAGCTAAGGATGGGAGGTTTGGGGGAGCCTATAGGTTTACCTGCTGAGTCATCAGCAGCCATTGCCTGGGCCTCCTTGTTCCTAGCTTGGGTGGAGAGGGGCCTTGGGCGCTGATCACATGGTCAGTCTCTAGGGCATCCTTTGGTCGCTGCAACCTCACCACCCTTGTGAGCTAAGGATGGGAGGTTTGGGGGAGCCTATAGGTTTACCTGCTGAGTCATCAGCAGCCATTGCCTGGGCCTCCTTGTTCCTAGCTTGGGTGGAGAGGGGCCTTGGGCGCTGATCACATGGTCAGTCTCTAGGGCATCCTTTGGTCGCTGCAACCTCACCACCCTTGTGAGCTTAGGATAGGAGGTTTGGGGGAGCCTATAGGTTTACCTGCTGAGTCATCAGCAGCCATTGCCTGGGCCTCCTTGTTCCTAGCTTGGGTGGAGAGGGGCCTTGGGCGCTGATCACATGGTCAGTCTCTTGGGCATCCTTTGGTCGCTGCAACCTCACCACCCTTGTGAGCTAAGGATAGGAGGTTTGGGGGAGCCTATACGTTTACCTGCTGAGTCATCAGCAGCCATTGCCTGGCCCTCTTGGTCCTAGCTTGGGTGGAGAGGGGCCTTGGGCGCTGATATCACATGGTCAGTCTCTTGGGCATCCTTTGGTCGCTGCAACCTCACCACCCTTGTGAGCTAAGGATAGGAGGTTTGGGGGAGCCTATACGTTTACCTGCTGAGTCATCAGCAGCCATTGCCTGGCCCTCTTGGTCCTAGCTTGGGTGGAGAGGGGCCTTGGGCGCTGATATCACATGGTCAGTCTCTAGGGCATCCTTTGGTCGCTGCAACCTCACCACCCTTGTGAGCTAAGGATAGGAGGTTTGGGGGAGCCTATACGTTTACCTGCTGAGTCATCAGCAGCCATTGCCTGGCCTCTTGGTCCTAGCTTGGGTGGAGAGGGGCCTTGGGCGCTGATATCACATGGTCAGTCTCTTGGGCATCCTTTGGTCGCTGCAACCTCACCACCCTTGTGAGCTAAGGATAGGAGGTTTGGGGGAGCCTATAGGTTTACCTGCTGAGTCATCAGCAGCCATTGCCTGGGCCTCCTTGTTCCTAGCTTGGGTGGAGAGGGGCCTTGGGCGCTGATATCACATGGTCAGTCTCTTGGGCATCCTTTGGTCGCTGCAACCTCACCACCCTTGTGAGCTAAGGATAGGAGGTTTGGGGGAGCCTATACGTTTACCTGCTGAGTCATCAGCAGCCATTGCCTGGCCCTCTTGGTCCTAGCTTGGGTGGAGAGGGGCCTTGGGCGCTGATATCACATGGTCAGTCTCTAGGGCATCCTTTGGTCGCTGCAACCTCACCACCCTTGTGAGCTAAGGATAGGAGGTTTGGGGGAGCCTATAGGTTTACCTGCTGAGTCATCAGCAGCCATTGCCTGGGCCTCCTTGTTCCTAGCTTGGGTGGAGAGGGGCTTTGGGCGCTGATCACATGGTCAGTCTCTTGGGCATCCTTTGGTCGCTGCAACCTCACCACCCTTGTGAGCTAAGGATAGGAGGTTTGGGGGAGCCTATACGTTTACCTGCTGAGTCATCAGCAGCCATTGCCTGGGCCTCCTTGTTCCTAGCTTGGGTGGAGAGGGGCTTTGGGCGCTGATCACATGGTCAGTCTCTTGGGCATCCTTTGGTCGCTGCAACCTCACCACCCTTGTGAGCTAAGGATAGGAGGTTTGGGGGAGCCTATAGGTTTACCTGCTGAGTCATCAGCAGCCATTGCCTGGGCCTCCTTGTTCCTAGCTTGGGTGGAGAGGGGCTTTGGGCGCTGATCACATGGTCAGTCTCTTGGGCATCCTTTGGTCGCTGCAACCTCACCACCCTTGTGAGCTAAGGATAGGAGGTTTGGGGGAGCCTATAGGTTTACCTGCTGAGTCATCAGCAGCCATTGCCTGGGCCTCCTTGTTCCTAGCTTGGGTGGAGAGGGGCTTTGGGCGCTGATCACATGGTCAGTCTCTTGGGCATCCTTTGGTCGCTGCAACCTCACCACCCTTGTGAGCTAAGGATAGGAGGTTTGGGGGAGCCTATACGTTTACCTGCTGAGTCATCAGCAGCCATTGCCTGGGCCTCCTTGTTCCTAGCTTGGGTGGAGAGGGGCTTTGGGCGCTGATCACATGGTCAGTCTCTTGGGCATCCTTTGGTCGCTGCAACCTCACCACCCTTGTGAGCTAAGGATAGGAGGTTTGGGGGAGCCTATACGTTTACCTGCTGAGTCATCAGCAGCCATTGCCTGGGCCTCCTTGTTCCTAGCTTGGGTGGAGAGGGGCCTTGGGCGCTGATATCACATGGTCAGTCTCTTGGGCATCCTTTGGTCGCTGCAACCTCACCACCCTTGTGAGCTAAGGATAGGAGGTTTGGGGGAGCCTATAGGTTTACCTGCTGAGTCATCAGCAGCCATTGCCTGGGCCTCCTTGTTCCTAGCTTGGGTGGAGAGGGGCTTTGGGCGCTGATCACATGGTCAGTCTCTTGGGCATCCTTTGGTCGCTGCAACCTCACCACCCTTGTGAGCTAAGGATAGGAGGTTTGGGGGAGCCTATACGTTTACCTGCTGAGTCATCAGCAGCCATTGCCTGGCCCTCTTGGTCCTAGCTTGGGTGGAGAGGGGCCTTGGGCGCTGATATCACATGGTCAGTCTCTTGGGCATCCTTTGGTCGCTGCAACCTCACCACCCTTGTGAGCTAAGGATAGGAGGTTTGGGGGAACCTATACGTTTACCTGCTGAGTCATCAGCAGCCATTGCCTGGGCCTCCTTGTTCCTAGCTTGGGTGGAGAGGGGCCTTGGGCGCTGATATCACATGGTCAGTCTCTTGGGCATCCTTTGGTCGCTGCAACCTCACCACCCTTGTGAGCTAAGGATAGGAGGTTTGGGGGAGCCTATACGTTTACCTGCTGAGTCATCAGCAGCCATTGCCTGGCCCTCTTGGTCCTAGCTTGGGTGGAGAGGGGCCTTGGGCGCTGATATCACATGGTCAGTCTCTTGGGCATCCTTTGGTCGCTGCAACCTCACCACCCTTGTGAGCTAAGGATAGGAGGTTTGGGGGAACCTATACGTTTACCTGCTGAGTCATCAGCAGCCATTGCCTGGGCCTCCTTGTTCCTAGCTTGGGTGGAGAGGGGCCTTGGGCGCTGATATCACATGGTCAGTCTCTTGGGCATCCTTTGGTCGCTGCAACCTCACCACCCTTGTGAGCTAAGGATAGGAGGTTTGGGGGAGCCTATACGTTTACCTGCTGAGTCATCAGCAGCCATTGCCTGGCCCTCTTGGTCCTAGCTTGGGTGGAGAGGGGCCTTGGGCGCTGATATCACATGGTCAGTCTCTTGGGCATCCTTTGGTCGCTGCAACCTCACCACCCTTGTGAGCTAAGGATAGGAGGTTTGGGGGAGCCTATACGTTTACCTGCTGAGTCATCAGCAGCCATTGCCTGGGCCTCCTTGTTCCTAGCTTGGGTGGAGAGGGGCCTTGGGCGCTGATCACATGGTCAGTCTCTAGGGCATCCTTTGGTCGCTGCAACCTCACCACCCTTGTGAGCTAAGGATGGGAGGTGTGGGGGAGCCTGTAGGTCTACCTGCTGAGTCATCAGCAGCCATTGCCTGGGCCTCCTTGTTCCTAGCTTGGGTGGAGAGGGGCCTTGGGCGCTGATATCACATGGTCAGTCTCTTGGGCATCCTTTGGTCGCTGCAACCTCACCACCCTTGTGAGCTAAGGATAGGAGGTTTGGGGGAACCTATACGTTTACCTGCTGAGTCATCAGCAGCCATTGCCTGGGCCTCCTTGTTCCTAGCTTGGGTGGAGAGGGGCCTTGGGCGCTGATATCACATGGTCAGTCTCTTGGGCATCCTTTGGTCGCTGCAACCTCACCACCCTTGTGAGCTAAGGATAGGAGGTTTGGGGGAGCCTATACGTTTACCTGCTGAGTCATCAGCAGCCATTGCCTGGCCCTCTTGGTCCTAGCTTGGGTGGAGAGGGGCCTTGGGCGCTGATATCACATGGTCAGTCTCTTGGGCATCCTTTGGTCGCTGCAACCTCACCACCCTTGTGAGCTAAGGATAGGAGGTTTGGGGGAACCTATACGTTTACCTGCTGAGTCATCAGCAGCCATTGCCTGGGCCTCCTTGTTCCTAGCTTGGGTGGAGAGGGGCCTTGGGCGCTGATATCACATGGTCAGTCTCTTGGGCATCCTTTGGTCGCTGCAACCTCACCACCCTTGTGAGCTAAGGATAGGAGGTTTGGGGGAGCCTATACGTTTACCTGCTGAGTCATCAGCAGCCATTGCCTGGCCCTCTTGGTCCTAGCTTGGGTGGAGAGGGGCCTTGGGCGCTGATATCACATGGTCAGTCTCTTGGGCATCCTTTGGTCGCTGCAACCTCACCACCCTTGTGAGCTAAGGATAGGAGGTTTGGGGGAACCTATACGTTTACCTGCTGAGTCATCAGCAGCCATTGCCTGGGCCTCCTTGTTCCTAGCTTGGGTGGAGAGGGGCCTTGGGCGCTGATATCACATGGTCAGTCTCTTGGGCATCCTTTGGTCGCTGCAACCTCACCACCCTTGTGAGCTAAGGATAGGAGGTTTGGGGGAGCCTATACGTTTACCTGCTGAGTCATCAGCAGCCATTGCCTGGCCCTCTTGGTCCTAGCTTGGGTGGAGAGGGGCTTTGGGCGCTGATCACATGGTCAGTCTCTAGGGCATCCTTTGGTCGCTGCAACCTCACCACCCTTGTGAGCTAAGGATAGGAGGTTTGGGGGAGCCTATAGGTTTACCTGCTGAGTCATCAGCAGCCATTGCCTGGGCCTCCTTGTTCCTAGCTTGGGTGGAGAGGGGCCTTGGGCGCTGATATCACATGGTCAGTCTCTTGGGCATCCTTTGGTCGCTGCAACCTCACCACCCTTGTGAGCTAAGGATAGGAGGTTTGGGGGAGCCTATACGTTTACCTGCTGAGTCATCAGCAGCCATTGCCTGGGCCTCCTTGGTCCTAGCTTGGGTGGAGAGGGGCTTTGGGCGCTGATCACATGGTCAGTCTCTAGGGCATCCTTTGGTCGCTGCAACCTCACCACCCTTGTGAGCTAAGGATGGGAGGTTTGGGGGAGCCTGTAGGTCTACCTGCTGAGTCATCAGCAGCCATTGCCTGGCCCTCTTGGTCCTAGCTTGGGTGGAGAGGGGCCTTGGGCGCTGATCACATGGTCAGTCTCTAGGGCATCCTTTGGTCGCTGCAACCTCACCACCCTTGTGAGCTAAGGATAGGAGGTTTGGGGGAGCCTATAGGTTTACCTGCTATGTCATCAGCAGCCATTGCCTGGCCCTCTTGGTCCTAGCTTGGGTGGAGAGGGGCCTTGGGCGCTGATATCACATGGTCAGTCTCTTGGGCATCCTTTGGTCGCTGCAACCTCACCACCCTTGTGAGCTAAGGATGGGAGGTTTGGGGGAGCCTGTAGGTCTACCTGCTGAGTCATCAGCAGCCATTGCCTGGCCCTCTTGGTCCTAGCTTGGGTGGAGAGGGGCCTTGGGCGCTGATCACATGGTCAGTCTCTAGGGCATCCTTTGGTCGCTGCAACCTCACAACCCTTGTGAGCTAAGGATAGGAGGTTTGGGGGAGCCTATAGGTTTACCTGCTATGTCATCAGCAGCCATTGCCTGGCCCTCTTGGTCCTAGCTTGGGTGGAGAGGGGCCTTGGGCGCTGATATCACATGGTCAGTCTCTTGGGCATCCTTTGGTCGCTGCAACCTCACCACCCTTGTGAGCTAAGGATAGGAGGTTTGGGGGAGCCTATAGGTTTACCTGCTATGTCATCAGCAGCCATTGCCTGGCCCTCTTGGTCCTAGCTTGGGTGGAGAGGGGCCTTGGGCGCTGATCACATGGTCAGTCTCTTGGGCATCCTTTGGTCGCTGCAACCTCACCACCCTTGTGAGCTAAGGATAGGAGGTTTGGGGGAGCCTATAGGTTTACCTGCTGAGTCATCAGCAGCCATTGCCTGGCCCTCTTGGTCCTAGCTTGGGTGGAGAGGGGCCTTGGGCGCTGATCACATGGTCAGTCTCTAGGGCATCCTTTGGTCGCTGCAACCTCACCACCCTTGTGAGCTAAGGATAGGAGGTTTGGGGGAGCCTATAGGTTTACCTGCTATGTCATCAGCAGCCATTGCCTGGCCCTCTTGGTCCTAGCTTGGGTGGAGAGGGGCCTTGGGCGCTGATCACATGGTCAGTCTCTTGGGCATCCTTTGGTCGCTGCAACCTCACCACCCTTGTGAGCTAAGGATAGGAGGTTTGGGGGAGCCTATAGGTTTACCTGCTGAGTCATCAGCAACCATTGCCTGGCCCTCTTGGTCCTAGCTTGGGTGGAGAGGGGCCTTGGGCGCTGATCACATGGTCAGTCTCTAGGGCATCCTTTGGTCGCTGCAACCTCACCACCCTTGTGAGCTAAGGATAGGAGGTTTGGGGGAGCCTATAGGTTTACCTGCTATGTCATCAGTAGCCATTGCCTGGCCCTCTTGGTCC
>NC_090765.1:58220979-58228321 GCF_036898095.1 Palaemon carinicauda | reverse complement strand
AGAAAACATGTCCCCACTCACTCCTACACTAAAAGATGAATGAATTACTACTAACTTAATTTAAGAACCTGCAAAAACTCCCATAGTTATTATAAGAAAATTTATAAAAACATATTGTTACACAATCGCACCCAAATCAGGACACCAAAGCAACACCAACAACTACAAGATCATAAAAACAAATACTACAGAGATAAGGGGCCGAGTACTACATGCATTCTCTCTCTCTCTTCTCTCTCTCTCTCTCTCTCTCTCCCTCTCTCTCTCTCTCTCTCTCTCTCTCTCTCTCTCCAACTAAGAGATGCTACCTCATGAATTACTTAGATCATAGAAGCAACAGAGAGAGAGAGAGAGAGAGAGAGAGAGAGAGCTCACGTTAATCAAAAACATGATAATGATCAAATAGCACATCAAGAACGAATCCTTCTCAACACAGAAACTGAACGATAGCAATCATTCGCAGGTTGTTTTGGGCAGCAATCATGAAAGACTCACACCACGACAACTGATGAGAGTTTGTAAATACAACATGGGTTAAACTTGATTTCTTGGTTTGTGTTAAGGAGAAGAGGCACCGTGTGGTATAGGTTGGGGAAGGATACGGAGGATAGAGTTTATAGAGTAAACCAAACGTCTCCATTTGGTTGTTGTCATGGGAACGAGAAGAAGAAAGGCTCATCCACATCCCCTAAAGTCCCAAGGTCGAACTTTATCAAGCAAACTGCGGGAAAATTCTGTTGTTGTTTTTGTTGTTGTTGTTAGATGGTAGATATATATATTATATATATATACATGTATTAATATATATATATATATATATATACACATGTATTAATATATATATATATATATATATACATATATATACATATAAATATATATATGTATGTATACATATAAATACCTGTATATATATATATATATATATATGTTTGTGTGTTTGTCTTTGTGTGTGTATAATAGAGAGAGAGAGAGAGAGAAGAGAGAGAGAGAGAGAGAGCAAAGCTGATTGCCCTTATCTAAATCATATTATCCTGTCATGCCAGATGGATTTTTGTGTGTGTGTTATAATACCTATAACTATGAACTCTTTCTCTCTCTCTCTCTCTCTCTCAATCCTCTCTTTATATCCCTATCACTTATCACTTCAATCATCTCTCTCTATCACTATCACGTCAATCCTCTCTTTTTATGCCTGTCATTTCGATCATTTTTTTCATCCATGTCACTTGAATCCTCTCTTGCCGTCCCTATCCTGTCAATCGTCTCATTCTATCCCTATCACCAATCCTCTATCTCTATCCCTATCACTTCATTCCCTATGCTTATTTCTATTGTAACTGACTAAGGCATATATTCAAATTAGCATTTTTAAAACTTATATTATCCCCATTTCCCCTTTTATTCAATAACTTATATTATTATTCATTACTTAACTTACCTTCATTTCTCATTTTTCAAATTCTTTACTCTTTGGTATTTCCCAGTATACTTTATTTGTATGTATGTATATATATTTATATATATATATATACATACATATATATATCTAATGCTGATTTTGCGTCGAAGATGTTGCTGAATTAATGTTTCTATTGACATGATGGTATTCCCCCTACAAGGTCCCACCCCAAAAACACACCCTTTCCACATACGACTTCCTCTCATGCAATCGGAACTGAATTATTACACGACATCATTCAGGCTCCCATTTTCATGTTACCATGTCTCTGTGTGTGTAAGTTGTGTGTGTATGTGTATGTTTCTACATCAGTATCTATGTGGGTTGATTGATGAACATACACACATGCATACACATTTCTATCTATATACATAAAAACTTACACACACAACTCTACACGCCTAAGAAATTCTCTAGCATCGTCTGAAATCGTCACTTGCCTTGGACAATGCAACAAGAAGACGAAAAGGAGGAATCTTGCAACTGCTGTGACACGCAACACTGCATCGATTAACTTTGCACCTTCCTTTGCATGACCTTGAAGGGAGCTGTTAGCTATCGTCTGTTGGTGGCCAAGGCAGTGAGTGTGTTTGCTCATGCATATATCCAGGAAGAGAGAGAGAGAGAGAGAGAGAGAGAGAGAGAGAATTGGAGATTAGGTGACTGCGTGGGAAGGAAGAAGGGCCTGTGGCAGTGGTGTGGTAAATATATATATTTATATATATACATGCATATATATATATATATATATACGCACAAACACACACACATACATGTATATATATATATATATCTATATATATATATATATATATCTATATATATATCTATATATATATATATATGTGTGTGTGTGTGTATATACACACACACAAACATATATATATATATATATATATGTATATATATACTGTATACATACATATACATATACATATATATATATATATATATACATATACACACATACACACACACACACACACATATATATATATATATATATATCATCATCATCATCTACGCCTATTGACGCAAAGGGCTTCAGTTAGATTTCACCAGTCTTCTCTGGTTTGAGCTTTTTAAATATATACTTCTGCAATCATCCTCTCTTACTTCACGCTTCATAGTCTTCAGCCATGAAGGTGTGGGTCTCCCAGTTCTTCTAATCCCCTGTGGAGCTCATTTTAAAGTTTGTTGAACAAACATCTCTTGGGTAGTGCGAAGAGCTTGACCAAACCATCTCCATCTGCCCCTCACCATGATCTCATCCACATAAGGCATTCAAGTAATCTCTCTTATAGTGTCATTTCTAATCCTCCTCCCGAGAGTTTTGTTCTGAAATCTACCAAATCGGTTGGATATTGTTTCGTTGTCGTACCCCGATTCATGTCCATAACAATAACACCGATCTCACTAATTGATATATAGCCTGATTTTATATGAAGTTTCAGAGGATTTGATTCCTGAATTTCATTTGACATAGCCATTGTCGTATTTGCTTTTATTTTCAATCCTTTATTAAACTCCAATTCCAAAGACCCTGTTTTAGAGATCATAGTTCACGGTCCTAAATATTTAAATGATTTTTCCTCATTAATCCTTTCTCCCCGCAATGATATTTCATCTTCCATTGGATATTACGTTCTCATCATATGTTTCTTTCACTATTTATTTAGAGCCTAACCCCCTGAGGTATTTCATGCATTCCGGTAAGTAAGCATTGAATATACTGGGGTATTTGCTAATATCAGCTTTATCGGTATACTCTAGGTCATCAAGTTTCCTATTACCAATCCAGTCCAATCCTTCTCCACCATCTCCAACTGTTCTATGCATTACAAAATCCATGAGGAGGATAAACAACATATGTGATAACACATTCCTTTTGAGTACTAAGTATCCTCGGAAATTAATTTGATAGGACTCCAATATAATTATCTCTGTACTTACTATGCTCATGAACAGACTTAATCAAATTTACATATCTGAGAGGAACTCCATAACAACGAAGAACTTTCCACAAAATTGGCCAATGCACACTACCAAAGGCTTTTTCATAGTCACAAATGCCATCAGAATTTGACTCATATATATTACATATTGCTGTACAACATGTCTTAAAATGTTCTACCTTTTCTGAATCCTGCTAGTTAATCTCTTTCTCTCTGTAGAATAGGTATATTATATGTTTCCATGACAACTGAGGTAATGTGATGTCTCTGTAATTATTGCAATCAGTCAAATTTCCTTTTTAAGCCATTTTTTGAACTCTCGTAGCTCCTATTCGTCAACTTTTGCCTCTTCATTCCAATTCTACATAATAATCTTGTAAGTATTCCGGAGTCATTTCATTTTTGGTCATGATCGCCTCAGCAGTTATTCATCATTATTTTATTATTCTCAAGAACAGCTAAATGTTATCATTCATTCTATATTCTTTAATCAAATATTGTAAAATTTGCCTTTCCTAAAAAAAAAAAAAAAAAAAAACGTTTTATTCGAGGCCAAGCACCTCAAGACAATGGATTCATGAGGCTATTATTAATTTCTATATCCCAGTTGATAAGAAATTAAGGCCTGGACTAGTTTTGGGATAAACCAGTTAAAAGATTTAGAAAACCGTAATTCTACCACGTAAAATATACTATACTTCTGTGAAAAGCACAATCAAGGCATGGTGGAAGAAGGGGAACTCCTGTTATGAAGTAAAAATATTAGGTAAAGTAGGCAAAAATGGAAGAGTCGTTCTTACTTTCTGGGGTTGTATGAGGGTTAAGGGACCTGGAGAGCTTGACAAATGGTCGGGAACATTCAGAAGTAATGATTATGATGAAATAATTGTGGAAATATTTTTGCTTACAGTTATAGCTATGATTATTCATAATCGGCTTCTATCGTTTTTGTGCTTGACAATAGTATGATTCATAAGAGTCAATTGGGAAAAAAACATTTAAATTATCCCTTAGAAATGGAGGTTATAGTTGACAACAAAGGGGTGTGCCCTAATTCCATAGAGAAACTTGTATCAATTAGGTAAACAACAAAACATCGAAACGAAACCCTTTTGAGGTAATGGAGTCTAAGCCACGTGACTCGAAAATATGAGAGAATCTAGTTATTGGAATGCCTGGCCGTCTAATGAAGTTATTGATGCTGGAGGTAGATGGACATTCTGACTAGCGGTTTTAATATTTTTTATAATATTTATATACTCGAATAATAAATGCCTTTATTCAATTATAGATTGATATTTACTATTAGTTTTCGCGACTGTTCTAACTTGACAGCAATTAAAAATCCGATTAAGATAGAGTTAATCTAGTAAAACTTACAAAATAAATATATATTTCACATTATTTAGAAAATTCAGAAATTAATGTATTTGGAAAAGTTGAGATTTATAAGAATATTTTGTTAAAATTCTGAATTCTACATAAGTTTTATGTATACGTATCAATTCTTAACTTAACTCTTGAAATAAATGATAGAAAAAATACTAAGATATATGTTCATGATCTAATCCGTAAAATGCTTCTGTCAATACTCTGGTATCTGTAACATTAGAGAAAAAAAAATGATGGTAAAAGGAATGATGACTATCAGTGCAAGTTTCCAATGAGGAAAATTGCTATTATTATCTATTTCTCACCAATTATTGTCGTGAATGAAGTGAGTGCCCATAGAAGAAGCACCAAATTTTTTTTTTTAAGATAACTCACCCCACCCCATAGCCCAGTAATTCCTTTTCGCTGTAGAGTTTGGAGGAAGGGCAACGGTGGGGGAAGCTGATATTTTCGGCAGCGGAGCCATTATCTCTTATTCAAATACAGATATACCTAAAAACTTTTTAGGTATTCTTGGGATAAATAGAATCTTTGTTTCTGACAAATTTCATGTTTGTACCTTACTATAGTAGGTAGTAGGTTGGCCAGGGCACCAGCCGCCCGTTGAGGTAGTATCACTAGAGAGTTATTGGATCCCTTGACTGGCTAGACATTAATGCATTGGATCCCTCTCTCTGGTTACGGCTTATTTTTTCTTTGCCTACACATACACCGAATAGTCTTGCCTATTCTTTACAGATTCTTGTCTTTCCTCATACAACTGAAAACAATGAGAATACTTAACACTTCTTCACCCAAGGGGGTTAATTACTGTACTGCAATGGTTCAGGGTACTTTCCTCTTGGTATGGGTAGAAGAGACTCTTTAGCTATGGTAAGCAGCTCTTCTAGGAGAAGAACACTCCAAAATTTAACAAATGTTCTCTACTCTTAGGTAGTGGAACAGCGTCTGAACCGTGGTCTTCCACTATCTTGGGTTGGAGTTCTCTTGCTTGAGGGTACACCATGGATGCTTGGTGGTTTATCAAGAGGTTGTCTTTTCCTTATCTGATTCTTTTACTTCTCAAAATCATTACTGTCCTTCCTTCAGTTGAAGTTGCTATCCTGGAGGGTATTTAGCCTTACATGATGTATCAGCTCCTCCACGTTAACCAGTTTTTTCGACTTTTACCATAGTCTATGGGTTTCATCAATCACTTTATTTATAATTCTGTACATATAGTTTTTGTTATAATTCTTGTTAATCTACTTTTATGAATGATGTCTCTTTTTAATTACTAATAATTCTCATGCTGTCTGGAGACATTGAGCAAAATCCGGGACTAGTACGTCCTAGATTTCGTCAATGTCGTCTTCTGTATTGTAATATCGTGGTCTTTATGCAAATATCAAGACCTTACAGTTGCGTCCAGACAGTATGATATTCTTTTGTGCTTAGAAACATTGGTTTTTAATATGAGGCACTCATCGGAACTCCTTATAATTGGTCTTAAGAAGCAAATTATGTTGAAACATGATTCCGTCCCTAAGGTCATGGAAATGTTGGTGTATATTAGGACCGAGTACCCAGCTTCTCATAAGTCCTTCTATGAATGTGGGTGTCATGAGATTCAGGTAATAAAAGTTTGTGGCTGGCATAACAACTTTTATTTGTGTTCGATCTACCGGAATCCAGACATGGATGATTCTATCTTCGATTGGTCTTCTTACCAATATGACTAAGATACAATATGATGATAGAAAAGCTTCTTTTGTCTTTGTTTGTGATTTTAATGCTCACCATAAGGAGTGGTTAAGTTCTATCTCTCATACCAATCGCCAAGGCTTAAGAGCTTTAGACGTTGCCTCTGAATCAGGTTGTGAGCAAATCATAAGTGAAGCAACTCAGTTCTTGTAATTGCTTGGACCTCATATACACTGACTCTCCGGCGTTATAACTTGTAGGGTTGGTTCTCCAACTGATTTCCTCCCAATTTCCATAACTTCCATATTATCTAAATTTCTTGAACATCTTTTGGTAAAACGTCTTGATGGGTTTGTTGAAGGTAATCACTTATTCCCTAATTTGCAATTTGGTTTTCGTAAATGCCTTGGCGCATGTGATGCTCTTCTTACAATCTCCAATGCTGTACAGAAATCCCTTGCTTGTTGTCGGGATGTTCGTATGATTGGCCTTGATTTTAGTGCTGCATTTGACCATGTTAATCATGAGGCCCCTGTTTTCAAACTCAAACAGTTGGAGTGGATGGGTTGTTTCTTAGGAATATTATTGATTTTTTTTAAAATAGATGTCAAATAGTTGTTGTCGATGTGCACCATAGTGAGCATAAGAATGTGATATCCGGTGTTCCACAGGGTAATGTTCGTGACCCATTACTTTTCATACTATATAAACATGACATGTGGTTTAGCCTAGAAAACAATCTTGTTGCATATGCAGATGATGCTACTGTCTTTGCATCAAATCCATCCCTGAATGTAGATCTGGGGTTGGTGAATCCCTTAATAGAGATCTAGCTAAGATTAGTGCATGG
>NC_090765.1:58185979-58213479 GCF_036898095.1 Palaemon carinicauda | reverse complement strand
ATATCTGTGCGTGGGATTCAGTGACTGGGTAAAATTAAATATATATTAGTAGTATCGTGGTTTACCCGTGCCTATTGTAATCCGAACTCGGCAAGAACTTCATATGAAACTAGTAATTAATAATTTGGGGGCAAGGCACAATACAATATAGTATGTCCTTTCATGTCTTTGTAACACAACGCAATGAATTCTTTATGTAGAGAAAGGGTCTGGAGATCTCTTAAACGAATCTGGTAATTAGTAATTCCTGTAATTGACTGAAGTCATTATGTGTTGTTGCTTGTTTGACCCTAATGAGTAACGATAATATATATATATATATATATACACACACACACATATATATATATATATATATATGTATATATATATATATATATATATGTAGGGCCATTTTTAAGTAAGTTTTGTTAGAAAAAGGTTATTCAATATTATTTTATTTATTAATATCAATATTTTCTTATATTTTTTCCATTTTAATCGCCTGGAAGTGGTTTTTTTGTTTTTTTTTTTTTTGTTTTTTTTTTTGTTTTTGTCAATTCTCTTTTCTTTTTTGTACAGAGACACCGTTCCTCCTTCGATCCAAATCGATGAGTTTGACGAGTCATTCGTAAGATTACGGAAGATGTTCAGGGAAGTCATTCAGCCTCTTTACTTAAAGATCCTTGGCTGGATATACAGGGGATGGACAGTTAAGAAGAACTTTAAAGACTACCTCGTAACCCAAGGGGTCAACATCAATGAAGTCAAGAGGAATCTTGTAAAGGATCAACGGGAGAAGTTCATGAATCCTTCATCACACGACACATGGGACATACCTATGATTTATGTGCTTCTTCGGTTTTCTAGATGTTTAGCTGGAAGAAATGATGAAAAATGGCACAAACAAAATGGTTCCGACCCAGAAATGTCTATAACAATCATAAAGAATCTTTGGAATGAGACAGCCCACAATCTGAAAATAGACAGAGGAAGATGTTCTGTCACAATAAATATAGTATATAAACTTACAATGAAAATTCAAGAGGGCTTAAAACTTGTCATGCTCTGGGATGGGGTAAACCCTGAGGATAAAGATGAAATCGAAAGAGAAATAGACAGAGTTTTTGATAATATCCGACAGAAGATTGATGAGATAGGAAAAGGATATCTAGGAACCGAGGTCTTTGATGATTATCAAAGCGAAATTGACTTCGCAAAAAAGATGAAGTTATTGGAAGAGGAAGGCTTCCCTTGTTTGAAGAACCATCTTGAAAAATTTAAAAGCATTAATCCTCTCAACCTGATAACAGGAACCTCCTCTAACCCCAACATACCAGTAGAGAAGATTCACACAGAAATGAAGCTAGAAGGGGAAAGTGGCCCCTGTAGTGTTCCTATAGAGGAGATATTGAATCATGTACCTCATGACGATCCCAGTCAACTCTTACTGATCAAGGGAATGGCAGGAATGGGGAAAACCACACTGGTCAAGAAGATCAATTCTGATTGGCTCAGTAAGAAGGACGACATCGAAGGCCTTAATGACTATGACATACTTTTGTGTGTAGAATGCAGGGATTCCACTGAACCATTTAAAGACTTGTTAGTGGCGTATTTCGGAGACGTCCACAAGAAATTCCAAGATAATGAAATTATTGATGTGTGTTTGGCTTACAAATGTCTACTCATCATAGATGGGTATGACGAGTTGAATGATAAATCATCAAAATTATTCCAAGATGTTTTGACACTGAAGAAATCTCGCAAAATTAGTGTTATTGTGACAACCAGACCTGAATTTGAGGAGAGATTCAACAATCAAGTGAAATCTGATTACACAACTGTGTCTACAATTAGTATTGAGGGAATTCCAAAGGAGAAGAGAGAAGAGTTTGTATGCAAGTATTATGCAGTATTGGGGTCAGACAATTCTCCCTTGCAATCACTAGATGAACTGTTACAGTATCTGAGGAAAACAATGCACACTATGCATGAGGTGTGGGGACTACCCTTAAATCTCGCTCTTGTTACAATTCTGTGGATGATTAAACCAGAGGTTATAAGCAAAATCACCTCAGAAGCTGAGCTCTACTGGCAATTTTACCTTTTGTCTCTCTCAAAGTTAATGGAGCGTTTAGCAAAAAACCTGCTCACAGCTCACTTACCACTGAGTGTCTTAAATGATAGAGTTGAGCAGTTTATTGAAAAACTATGTTGTGAATCATTCAAAGCATTGCAAAATGATGAAATCAATATTCCAGAATCCACCATCAATAATTTGTCTGCCTTTTGTCATAGTTTGGGATTGCCAGCCGAAGAGCTAATTGGCGCCTTCCTGAAGAAAGTGACCACTTCCCAAGGCTCCTTTCATTACAGTTTCCCGCATAAAGGGATAATGGAATTCATGGCAGCTCTTTATTTCCGTATGAAGGTGACAAATCAATGCTGGGACCAATCAGTAAACACAGCCACAGTTAAAAAGATCTTTGAAATGCTTCTTGGAGGGAGTCTCCCTGAAAACCTTCACAAATATCAAAATATGATGATACAGATGATCAGCTTATTCCATGTGGGTGACGGGGACGAGATGAAGGTGTCAGAAGAGGCCAAGATTGAGGCACTGGAACTCCTAGTAAGGTCGGGAGTGGACGACAGAGACTCCGTGCTAATAGTCTTGAAGAATATCAAATGTGATAACTCTTCTTCGAGATGGATAGCACAGAGGTTCAAGTTGTTTTATAGGGACACTGAAATTAGAGATCATACAATTGATGCGTACATTGCCCTCCTTAGAGCCACAGATGCTCCTCTCCCAAACAGAGAGAGAATTAATCTCATAATATACCTTTATGACACTGATAGGTTAGTTGAACTGCAAAGGCAACTTTGCCGGCATCATATCAACCCATCAGAAATACATCTATTGAAACATTTCCGAGGAGATTCAGAGCCGACTGTAGAAGAGAGAGAGTCAATCAAGAATCTACTCACAAATGAGTAAGTTATTATTATTTCACAGTTATTTGGAATATTACAATATCTATATAATAATCAAATATCTTTATGACAATACACTGGTACATGATCATACACACAAACATATGTACATGCACACATATATAGGCCTACTGATAAGAGAGAGAGAGAGAGAGAGAGAGAGAGAGAGAGAGAACTCCTAATGTTTAGTATAACAATCATCTTGAGTCTTGTAAAAAATATATTTTATATTATCAGTATCATCATTATCATCATTGTCACAATTAGACTCATAATAAGTCGGCTAAACATAAAAAAGTCCAGATTTTTGCTTTCTCATTTTTCGGTGATATTAATTTCCATACTTTACGAAATTACTCTTTTTTACCTTTCGTTTATGTCATCATCATCATCATCATTATCATCATCATCATAATCATCTTCATCATCATCATTATCATCATCATCAACTTGATAATGAAATTCCCAATCAAATCCAATAACTATTTCTTTCTTTTCTTTTCTTCTCTTTGGAACAGTTGTAAGGGATACTATGGCATCTGGGACCAACCTTCCAAATCCCTCCAGATATTAGAAGTCTCTGGATCAGGTTTAAGGACCATCCCAGCCTCGACGCCTTCTGTCAATCTTTGGAAAAGACAAAACAGATTAGAGATTTAAGTAAGTAATAATAACATTATTTTCTCTGTTCCTTTCCTCCGAGGGACATTACAATACCTGGGCTCCTTTCCCTCATCCTCATCCTGTCATTCAGTCTGTTAATATCGTTGTTATCATTATCAATATCATTGTTCACATCATTATTATCATCATTATTACTCTATAGATGTAGAACATTATATTCAGAGGTCTCAATCAGGTTTTTTTTTTTTTTTACAAAAAGGACAATATTGTTTTCATTTGATTTGAATTTGATATAAAACCTTTCGATGTTAAGTTTTAATTTCTTTCCTTCCATATATTAAAAGGAAATGTCTCATTTCTATGGCGTTGATTTAATTAATAATGATAGAAATGAATCAAAATTATCATGATTGTAATAAATAGGAAACTGATATCGGCACCAGCCATAGTCAAACGCGTCTCCTCTTGACTCCACCTCCTTCCTGCGCTGATTGGTTCTCTACGAGGATGTGGGCGGAGTTATCCGAATGGGAGAACCAATCAGCAAAAGGAAAGTGAAAAGGTTTCGGCCAATGAGATTACGTCAAGTAAATGAAGCTGAGTTGTTATTGGTTGAGTTGATTTAGATAGAGCATAATGTGAGGGTTTCATGAGGAGACTGATGTCATTCCTTATGCGAGCGGCTACAATGGT
Organism: Palaemon carinicauda; assembly: GCF_036898095.1. Classification (NCBI taxonomy): domain Eukaryota; kingdom Metazoa; phylum Arthropoda; class Malacostraca; order Decapoda; family Palaemonidae; genus Palaemon; species Palaemon carinicauda. Next base: position 58,209,183 of record NC_090765.1, on the reverse strand, counting down.
CGCTTGCACACACACACACACACACACATTGACTCCCACACGCACACGCAAATGCACACACATTAGTTCTTTTGCTTGTAAATTTGTTGTTGCAGTTATTATTATTATTATTATTATTATTATTATTATTATTATTATTATTAATTTTATCATTATTATTCCCTTTTGATATTTTCCTTTTGAATCTTAAGAGAGAAACACATAAAAAATGTTCAGTTTTGAATATCATTTTACTCAACCTTCTTCTTCTTCTTCTTTTTCTTCTTCTTCTTCTTCTTCTTCTTCTTCTTCTTCTTCTTTCTCTTTCAGGTATTCACTTCAGTGTCAACGACGTCAGCAGTGTCAGTCGCCCCATCCCTTTCTTGAAGAAGAATCCTTTCTTGGAGAAGGATCCATATGTCTTTGTCTATGTCAGGGACGTCAAGGATGAAGACATCGAGAAGGTTGGGGACATCCTTCGGACATTACAACCACAGGATGCAAGGAGGTGAGGAGACATCATTCCTTATAAGAGAGAGAGGAGAGAGAGAGAGAGAGAGAGAGAGAGAGAGAGTATTATTATTATATCATATTATATTCATTATTGAGCTTACCTAATACTCTGGGAAAATAGGCCTATGTCCTGTCAAAATAGATATGGATATATATAGGCCTATATATATATATATATATATATATATATATATATATATATATATATATATATATGTATATATATTTATATATATATATATATATATATATATATATATATATATATGTGTGTGTGTGTGTGTGTGTGTGAAAGGGTACTCTCAGTAGGCCGAGAATGTACGTGGAGTTTATCCCCTTATGAAATCTTAATTCCTCGTTGCTCTTTTTTATTTTATAATTAGGAACACACACACACTCTCTCTCTCTCTCTCTCTCTCTCTCTCTCTCTCTCATTGACATTGAAGTATTCACAAGTAAACAATTGTGCGTGTGCGTGTGCGTGCGTATGAGTGTGTGTGTGTGTGTCTCAATGAAACAAGATAACAATAAAAGCATAAAATAATGAATAAATGTGAATGACATCATTTCCTTTCTTTTTCATTTCTTTTCATTTCATCCCATTTTATTCCTTTCCTTCTTCTTCCCAACAGATCCTTCAGGTCAATCGGGTTTCCTCTGTGTTCCCTGGGGAGGACGAGGAGCCCTGAGGTCATCCTCAGACTCCTCGCCTCCTTGAAGGGAGTCAGGGTGAGAGACGAGATCTGGTTCCCAAGAGAAGAACGACCAGATGACGAAGCCTTACGCAGAGAGATGAATCTTAAGGCAAAGGAATCCACCAGATGTAAAGATGGTGTTCGTTGGTGAGTTTGCTTCTTCTTTTTATACTTCTTCTTCTTCTTCATGGGTGTTGTACGACCTCTCTCTCTCTCTCTCTCTCTCTCTCTCTCTCTCTCTCTCTCTCTCTCTCACCAAAGTTCCAAACCTTTCAGTAGGTGATGAGCCAGGATAAATAAACTGTATTCACCATAGGCCTAGTTTCAAAATTTTATTTCTTTAAGATTTGGCTTTTGCTTTTTTATTATTAGTTATTATTTTTAAGACGTTATATATATATATATATAGAGAGAGAGAGAGAGAGAGAGAGAGAGAGAGAGAGAGAGAGAGAGAGAGAGAGAGAGAGAGAGAGAGAGAGGAGAGAGAGAGAGAGTTGATATGTATAGTATAGCAATTTCCTTCTCATTATTATATCGACTTATTCTGATTATTTTGTTCATTATCATTTGGTCAAATTATATAATCATGTTTGTTTTGCTTCTCAGTATTTCATATTCCCTTCAATTATCTCCTCATTGCCTTTAACTCTCGTCATATTCATCTTCTGCCTTTCCTTTATTATATTTATTACACCTTTCTATAATGAATAGAATAATCTTCACCTATGTTTCTTTTTTTATTTTTTAGCTCTTGTGTTTATTCATTGCATTTATCCAAAGTCTTTTTCTTAATGGTGTTGTCTATTTTGCTCGTCAGGTGGCTTTAAAGTTGATAAAAATCGCTGGGAAAGAAGAAGAGGAAAAAGGTGAAGAAGAAGAAGGAGAAGAAGAAGACGTTCATCAGAGTTAATTCTTCAACTACAGATGCTTTTTATCTCACTCTAAATTCAAATCACCAAATTCTAATTCATAATCACTGTTCATCATTAAGTGGTCAAAATAGTGTTACAATACCAATAAGGGATTCATGGTAATCTACCTTTCTATAATGATTAGATTATAAAATTCACTTTCAGATTATAAAGGTCATTTCTGTAAAGGATTCCGATATATATGTGACATTGAAAAGAGGTGACGTAAATTGTGTTGTCCAGGAAACATGGTAAGGAGAAGATTTGCCTTCTGCCGCCAAGATATCAAAAAACTCCCGTTTCAAACTTACTGCTATAACTTGTAAGGCTGCTCGCTATGGGCAAACTATACGCGTGAATCGATGAGTCGTATCACAGTCCTTCACAATGATATCCTAAGACGCCTCACTAATACCCCGAGGCACCATTCAGCTCCAGTGATGTTTGTGGAAAACAGACTGGATAAACTAAAAACCGTCATTCGACGCTCTATAGTAAGTCTCACCTCCCGCCTACGTTCTAGTGAAAATCCCCTAATTCAAAATGTGCTTGCAAGTGCTGCTAGAATAAAATCCAAAATGTGGGAAACCTGGAGTAGGGAAGCGTCAGTGCAATGAATTGTATTTACTAATCTCTGTTGTTGTGGCTATGCAAAATCTTCATCACTAAATAACATTGGAATAATATCCAGTAATGGTGAGATAACGTGTTTTATCATATTTTATCTTTGTTGTCTGGAAGTCCTGCTGTTATCATCATTATTATTAAGCAATAATGCTACTATGATTTTATTACCCAGACCTTAGAACTCTGGGATCAACCTGCTAATTGATGTTTGTACTGTATCACCGATAATATTGTAATTCTGTATATGGCTTTTGCTGATATTATTATTATTATTATTATTATTATTATTATTATTATTATTATTATTATTATTATATACATATATATACATATATATATATATATATATATGTGTGTGTGTGTGCGTGTGTGTGTGGGGGGAGTGTGTTTGTGTTTGTTTAATCCTGTCTCAGACATCTACTTGATAATAACAAATGTCAGGGAAAGTTCAACGTCTTTTCCTAAAAACCTATTTTTAGGAAACTTTTATTATTATTTTTATTATTATATTCATTCTCCTGTTTGTTCTATTCACTTATATGTATTCTCAGAACTTTGCTTTTGTTAAATCATTTCAATGCAACTTTTTTTTTTGAATTGACAAAATAGTGCATGACTTATATCATGTCATATTCATAGCAAAATGCTACAAGACTTGAATGTACTAAGATTCACCTTAAAAATTATCTAACATCTATTCATGACAATCAAGTCTTACTGATTATATTAAATGGTAGGTAATAAGTAACAGTGGAAATCATCATAAATAAATCTCTGATTGAAACAAATGTTGTTTTCATCACCTTTAACATTTTATTTTTCAATATTAGCCTACATTGATAATGTCTTCTGAAATGTCCCTAATCTTCCCTCAAAGCTCTGGACGGAATCTGTAAGCATAAGCTCTTCAGCAAGAAGTCTCTCTCTCTCTCTCTCTCTCTCTCTCTCTCTCTCTCTCTCTCTCTCTCTCTCTCTCTCTATGGAGGGGAATGAAGACAACAATCCTACCTAAGTCCTTCAAAGGACTCATATCATGCAACAAAAGAGAAATGAGAAAAAGGGATCTTAAAACTTTTCAGACCGGTGAGTTCTTTGTGAAATCTCTTGTTCTGTATTTGATTAGTTGGAACATTAAAGTAAACTTATCACAAAGTATTACTTTTTCTGTAAACTTACATGTTAAAATGGACCAGTTTTTCTGCTAAGGAATCATATTATTATAGTAAATCAATTTAGCTTTGCAATTAAGGATCAAAGTAAAGGATTATCACACTAAGCTTTTTATTGCAAAGATTTGATCTTTTGTAAAACGCCTGAACTTGTAATGGCCTCATATGTTGATGCTATTTCTTATTGCAGATCAGATGAACTGGTAGAACAGAAGACTGACTGACTGACTGGCTGACTGATGCACAGTGATACAGTTCCTCATCATCTGTTGGACCTAAGAGAAGCTGACATGTTAGGCCAGCGTCCGTCAGACCCATGAAGTGAAATTCTTATCAGAAAATGAAGGAAGGCAGAACTGAAGCTGACACTGAAGAAGAGAATAATGATATGAGGTAGGAATTTCAGGGTAAGAATTTTGAGTTACTGTTCTTAATGCATTGTATGAAATGGGTATGATAAGGAGTTACTTCTTTTAATCAATTGAATGATAATGTAAGATTTGTAGTTACTGCTCTTAATGAAAGGAATAGAAAGAGTAAAATTAAGAATTACTATTTTGATAAACTGAATGAGAAGAGTAGCATTAATATTCATTTCTTTTATTCATGATTGAACATAAATTTCCAAAAAATATATACGATTAGACTTATTTTCGAATATTTTTAATTTCTTTTTTTTACACAAAGCAATATAGATTTTGATTTTGTAAAATATAATAATTTCTTCTATATCAAGCAGAGGTAGAATAGGTTAAGTGTATCTCTGTTCTTCTCATGCAGACAGAAAAACCAAAGGAATAGGAGGGAGGAAAAAAGCAGTTATTATTAGCAAACGTCAGCAATCATTGAAGCTTGTAGCCTTCTTCTCTGCTGTCTTCAATTGGTAACTTTTCTGGTTTTTCAGGCAATCTACAATTATTTTTAGATAATAATTGTAAAAGGTACCTACTTATAATGGTTTTAAGGCATTGCCTTTATTTCACCAATTCATCATTGACCCTTAAGTAAGAGGCATTTGATAATTCTGTTTTCCAAAATAACAATTTTTGTATTCGGGAATTCCTCCCTCTTTTCTAATGGTGCGTGCATCAGCACTATAGAGTCATTCGAACATCTCACTGCACTCAGCGAGTCCCTCCTTGCAAATTGCTTAGTTACACCTTGCCTAGAGGATCAGAGGCCAGGATCAGAAAGGGAAGCTCCAAATCACGGCTGGTGGAACGATGTACTTCACATAATCTGGTGCACAGGGATATTGACCACTGTCATCTGTTGGACTCAAGAGAAGCTGATATGTTAGAGCAGCGTCAGTCAGACCCATTTAGTCGACCTGTGATGAGAGGAAAAGGAACACAGAACTAAGACGGTAATGTGTAGGTAAATTAGTCATTTCTCATTTTGGGATCTTTATTTTTGTCTATCCAAGACTACTTAAATAATGTTAACATTTTTCTTTCTCAATCATGTACAGGAATAGTAGAACAATGTTGATATTAACATTCATATGATAATTTATCTTATAATCTTAATGAAATATCAATAGTTTTGCTCCAGAATTGGTAGATGAGAAAGTTAGTACCCCTTTCAAAGATTTTAAGGAAAAAAACTCTCCACTTACTACTCTAAATGACATGAAGGAAAAAAATAAAATCTGATTTTATTGTTCCTAATAAATTAAATGCAAAAAGTAAAATTACTTTCCTTTCGGTAACTTTTGCAAAAGTTTTCCATATTTTCATTTTTATTGATACTATCAATGTTAAGATTACTATTATTTATAATAAATATATATTCCTTATGATAGTTTACTATATAAGACCTATATTAGAACTTTTTTATATTCCAGTACTGTCTTATGTTTGATTTGATATTAATTTTTCCTTTTTATTTTAGTTGGAAGTAAAACTTCATTATATTAGCAGAAACAAACAAAGGTGAAAGAGATTGGATGTCTCTCTTCGGCAGCACAGACAGACAGAGACACAGACTGACAGATAAACAGCAAGGAACAGACAAGTAATGTTGAACAAGTATTCTACTCCTTTTGTTCTCCAAAATGTCTTAAAATAATTTCACCTAAAAGTCTTTTATCTGTTTTGTCCTAAATGACTTTGTTATTTTTGAATCACAAAAATAGGTAAAGATTAACTTAGGGTTTTCAATCATTCAACTTTTGTCTTTGGAAACTACCTGGAAAAATCACCTCTTCTGAATAGTTTCATCATAAGGATTTTACTTACCTAATTTATCTTCTGTCATTAGACAAGATGCATTAAACCTATTTTTTTTCTTTTTTACAAAAGATTAATTCTTTTTCTATTGCATGTTTTCAGTAGAATTATTTGTTAAGCTTCTTTTGGGAAATTCCACCATTTCTTCAAATGGGACCTAAATCAGTCCTCTGGTGAGAGGTCATGCTTATACGACAGCTTTTCATGGTTTTTATTTTGGAGTCTGGGCAGTCTGCATCCAGCCAGTACTTGGGCAGGAGTGGAGAGTTTTTAAGGCCTTTTTGAGACCTTTTTCCTATAGGCTGCAAATCTACAAGAGCCTCTGCATGGCCGGAAGGGTTCGGCAATGTACCTAAAAAACAGACATTATCTGCATTCTGGAAATAGAGTCTGACCTCAGGGAAAAGCAGGTCATCTCTGAAAGTGTCAATTCCTTCACTTCTTATCTCGGATCGATGTCGGTGAGTACCAGACACAGCCATTCCTTAACTTTGTCCTTCTCTAGAGTCATCTTCCAGTTCTTTGCACAGAGCCTACCGTCTTCAACTTCTATATTTTTCTTAAGATTTATTGCTGGAGGATTTGGTTGATGCATAATTAATATTTCTCCTTTTATCTTTATGCGACAAATTCACGAAAGATAAGACTTGGAATGAAGGAGCCATTTGATTCCGGATTGTAAAAATTACCTCCTTATAATGGTTTCAAGGCAATGCATTCATATCACTAATTTATCATTGACCATGAGGCAAGGGGCATTTGATAATTCTGCTTTATTGTATGTTTGCAGGGAAATGATTAAGGGACGAGCTTCTCTTCGGAAATTCCTCCCTCTCCTTTATTGGTGCTTGCACCAGCACTTAGGTGAGATGTTATTTAAACTTATTAAGTCCTTCCTTGCAAAGACCTGAGAAACACCTTCCCTAGAAGGGAAGCTCTAAACCAGGGCTGGTGGAACGAGGTCCCGGGCATACTCTTTGTATAGCAGCTCAACTCACCTCAGGTTTTTATTTTGGAGGTTGGGCACACTGAATCCACCTGAGAGAGAGAGTAGAGAGTTTCTCTTCATGAATTTGCAGACAATGTCTGCATTCAGGAACCAGAATACGACATCAGAGAGCAGCACCGATGCAGTTCTTCAAAGCTTATCTCGGATCGTTGGCGGTGATTACCAGACTTAGTCATTCCTTACCTTAGACCTTCTCTAGAGTCATCTTCTTCTTCTTCTTCTTTGTATAGACACTCTTTTCTATAACTCCTTTATTTTGCTCATCTTTTATCAGGCAATTTGGCCCATGCAAAATCATATTTATCACAACTATATCATTTTTCGGTGAACTTACATATAAAGTGTAAGGTGTTTTTGTACAACTTCTATCTTGCAGTTAATATTATAAGATAATGAATATATCTGCTCCGCCACTACAAATTCATATTTATTTAATTGATCCATTTTGTTTAGCGATAAAAGATCAGAGTGAAGATATATCACAACAAGATTTTTATTGCAGACACTTTATCTTTTGTATAGTACTTAAACTTTGTAATGTACTCCTTTGTTGATGCTATACACCTTTTACAGATCAGATGAACTGATAGAACTGAACATTGACTGACTAACTGACTGAATGACTGACTGACTGACTGACTGACTGACTGGTGCACAGGGATATTGACCACTGTCATCTGTTGGACTCAAGAGAAGCTGAAATTTTAGAACAGCTTCAGTCAGACCCATTCAGTCAACTTCTGCTGAGAGGAGAAGGAACACAGAACTGAGACGGACTTTGCAGAAGAGACAAAAAGATGAGGTGAGATTTTAGGGAAAAAAACTTTGGAGTTGCTACTCTCAATGAATTGTAGAAAAAAAAAAAACCCTGTTCCTAACGAATTAATTGCAGAGTAAAATTTCTTTCCTTTCGGTAACTTTTGCAAAAGTTTTCTATATTGTCATTTCTTATTGAATCTATCATTGTTAAGAGTACGATTTTTTATGATAAATAAATATTTCTTTGATAATTTACTACATTAGACGTATAAGGGTTTTCAAACTTTCAGCTCCTGTCTTTAGAAAATAACTGTAAAGATACCTCTTTCAAATAGTTTCATTATATGGGTATCACTTACATAATTTGTCTTCAGGCATTAGGCAAGATGAATTAAACATATTTTTTTTTTTACACAAAAGATTGATTCTATGGTTATTGCAAATTTTCAAGAAAATTATTTGTTTAACTTCTTTTTGGAAATTCTACCATTTCTTCAAATGGCACTTGCATCAGCCCTCTGGTGAGAGGTCATTCTTATACGACATATTTTCTTGTTTTCTGTTTAGGAATCCGAGTAGAGAGTTTTCTGAGGCCTTTTTGAAACATTTTTCCTATCGGCTGCAAAACTACAAGAGCCTGTGTATGGCCGGATGGGCCAGGCAATATACCTAAACAACAGACATTATCTGCATTCTGGAAATAGAGTCTGACCTCAGGGAAAAGCAGGTCATCTCTCAAAGTGTTAATTACTTCACTTCTCGTCTCGGATTGATATCGGTGAGTACCAGACACAGTCATTTCTTTACTTTGTCCTTCTCTAGAGTCATCTTCCACTTCTTTGCTCAGATCCTCCTCTCTTCAACTTCTATATTTTTCTTAAGATTTGCTGATGGAAGATTTGGTCAAGACACAATTAATATTTCTCCTTTTCACTTCTTACGAGAAATTCACAAATGATAAAACTTGGAATGAAGGAGCCATTTGATTCCGGATTGTCTTTTTCAATGTAAATTTATTAAGATTATTGAAATAAATATGAAATATTTCCTTAAGAACATTATTCTATCATTAATGTAATGTGAAAACTTAAAGATATGATCCGTTTTGATGATCCGTTCTTTCAATTGCTATTTTATATGCTTCATGAGAAGTTTTTTTTATATCAGCTTCATTTAATTGCAGATTCACATAATAAAAGAAGAGTAATCTAGTCTCCTTGAGAAGCAAGACGAGGACATCTTCTTCCCATCATATCATCTGGAATCCACTTAGGTGATTAGATCCTCTTGATTAATCAGAAGTGTAAAGAACTCACCCGATCTCCTCTTTGATCACAATCTTCAGGTGAGTACCATTAGACCTTTGCAGACACGTGAAGCGACCTTACTAATGGATTAAGGGTAAATGTAATAGAATTAACGGATTACCCAGCAAGCAAAATTATATTCATATAATTACAAGGAAGTATAATGAAAACAAAATACTCCTTATTTCATTATTAGCACATTCACACTCTCCATAATAAAATGAGTTAATGTGTAAAGTGATAAAGGTGACCTTCCTATCTGCAAATTTGCTACTTTACATAAATGATTACTCTCAACATTAACTTATAGCAATGTCTTTAGCAAGAAACTTTTTTACTGTGGCTGACATGAAAATTATGAATTTATCTTTTATGAAACATTCACATATTTCAGTTTCTCTACCCAAAGTGGAAGATGAAATTAATGAAGCCCTGAAGCATATCCCTCATGATGATGGTAGCCCAAAGTACATTGTGAGCATTGAACATGAATACTTGAATCTTTTCAGAATTTTATCAATTATATCCAGGAATAAGGAACATGCCTTTTGGTACAGAACCCACACATCTGTGTTCATTTCACCCTTTTCTCCAGTCTGCTTATCTGTCCACCTGTATGTGCGCGATCTCAACAAGAGGTCTTTAGGTCTTCTCCCATCATGTATCATTCCACATGCTCTTCTCAGGAATTTCACTTCCACTACTCATATTATTTTCTGTTCGTCTCTACATCCAGTCCATTCTGTAGAACTGGGCACTCCTGTTGTCATAGTCAACTTATTTACTAAACATTTTTTAGAACCCCTCTAAATAATTTCCTGAATTCCATGTGATTTGTAAAAACTTTTGATTCCTTCTTAAAGAAAAAATCTACCTTCTCAACCTAAAGTCCTATGTTTTTTTCCACAGGAATCTAATCCTAAGTGAGAGAAGTCCACAATAGTCCAATGCCAGATTCTGATAACAACCAACAGCTGAGATAAGGTTTACAGCGCCCCAGGAAGGTCCTGTAGTATGAGATTCTCCACCTGCTGACTCCTGTCCTCAGACTTCCAACTCTGTCTTTGCCCCATGACCCTTATTTCCCACCTGCTCAATGGGGTATTTGGGTGAGCAAGGAAGCTAGTGCCAATTTTACCTTAATCGGGAGTACTATTAATCTGATTCTTCCTTTGCTTTTGGTGAAATTCACAATCTTAAAATTCATTAAAGATTTAGAAATTTATTATATTTCTTCACTGTAACCAGAAGATAAAAAAAATTCTCCTTCACAATTTATGTCTTTTTTTAGAATATCTTCGTATAATCTTTTTGTTATAGTATTTTATGAATTGCTTACCAGGAATGATTTTTTTTTGTTGTTGATGTATACATTATTCATAGCCCTTAGAGAATGTATTTTTTCATCACAAAGTATAGTTATTCCATTCCACAAAATCGCACTTTTTCTCAACATATATCAGTTCCCATATACTGTATAATCATTTACGACAAAATTTTAATGAACTATTTTTTACACTGTATACCCATTAACGACACAATTTGAATATTCTATTTATTATACCGTATACCCATACACAACATGATTTGAATGTACTATATTTATACTCTATACCCATTTACAACATAATTTGAATATACTACTTTCATACTTTATACCAATTTATGACATAATTTGATTTTACTATTTCAATACTGTACATCCTTTAAGAAAATAATTTTAATATAATATTTTTATACTGTATACCTATTACGACATAGTTTCATTGTACTATTTACATACTGTATATCCATTTACAACACAATTTGAATATACTATTTTTATACTGTATACTCATTCACGTCATAATTTGACTATACTATTTTCATACTGTATATCAATTTATAAAATAATTGGAATGAACTATTTTCATACTGTATAACCATTTACGACATAATCTGATTTTACAAATTGTTATACTGTATACCCATTTATGACATAATATAATTGTACTATTTTCATACTGTATATCCGTTGACAACATAATATGAATATAGTATTTTTATACTAGACACCCATTCACGACATAGTTTGAACGTACTATTTTTCTTATTAAACTATATATTTTGTAGCCTTCTGGAATATTTTTTTATTAACATATAATCTAATGTACTATATATACCCTTCCTTGAATTCTGATTTTCACTTAATGCTTGCTCATGGAATGCAAATAGTTTCAATGTATATTTTGTGCTATTTGGGGAATATCATTTTGTTGACATATATTCCTATATGATATTGATAAATAACCTCGATTATTATTATTTGTGTTAATTTGGACAATTTATGCACTGTACCTGATTATATAATTCACTATTCATTTTTACTGATATTTAGACATTATACTGATGATATGCTGTTGTTGATACAATAAACTTACCTCTAAAACTAACTTTTTTATATAAACCTCTTATTATCATCACAAGAACATTACTTGAAAGTGGTATATATAGATGGTAAGGAGGTTCGGGGGGGGGGGGGAGATTCTTCACGTGTACATGTCTTCCTTGTTTCCTTGTTGTCTATAATCAACAGATCTGAGTTGATGTCACAGAGAAAATGGACGATATCACAATGTGATGGTCGAGTGATGATGACATTTTAGATGTTTGCTGAGTGAGGAGAAGTCCCACTTCTTTGTTAGTCTCGGTGGAGGATGGTACTCTCTCTCTCTCTCTCTCTCTCTCTCTCTCTCTCTCTCGAGAGAGAGAGAGAGAGAGAGAGAGAGAGAGAGAGAGAGAGAGAGAGATTTGGCAAACAAAAAAAAAATAAAAATAAAAAAAAAATTAATCCTCCACAACAATATATCCTTTCGTCCTTTTACTTTGATGCTGACCATTGATTTATCCAAGGAATCTGATGAAAAGGATACCTCTTGCTATCTCTATCTTCAATGCTAGGACTTTCCTTCAGCCAGAACGAGACGGGCCTTTTCCTCTATCCGTCTCCCTTTATCATGACAATATCTATGAATATCTTCCCCTCTCTTTACCTTATTAATGGCTATAGATACCTTAAAAACCTCATAGGTAGGTAGTAGGTTGGCCAGGGCACCAGCCACCCGTTGAGATACTACCGCCAGAGAATTATGGGGTCCTTTGACTGCCTAGAAAGTATTACAATGGATCCTTCCCTCTGGTTACGGTTCACTTTAACTTTCCCTACCCTTACACCGAATAGTCTGCCATAATCTTTACAGATTCTCCTCTGTCCTCATACACCTGACAACACTGATTACCAAACAATTCTTCTTCACCCAAGTGGTTAACTACTGTACTCTAATTGTTCAGGGGCTGCTTTCTTCGTGGCAAGGGTAGAAGAGACTTTTTAGCTATGGTAAGCAGCTCTTCTAGAAGAAGGACACTCCAAAATTAAACCACTGTTCTCTTGTCTTGGATAGTGCCATAGCCTCTGTACAATGGTCTTCCACTGTCTTGGGTTAGAGTTCTCTTGGTTGAGGGTACACTCGGGCACACTATTATCTCTGGTTTCTCTTTCTCTTGTTTTGTTGAAGTTTTTATAGTTTATATAGAAAGTATTTATTTAGATGATGTTGCTGTTCTTAAAATATTTTATTTTTCATTGTTTCCTTTCCTCACTAGGCTATTTTCCCTGCTGGGGCCCTTGGGCTTATAGCATTCTGCTCTTCCAACTAGGGTTGTAGCTTAATAAGCAATAATAATAATAATAATAATAATAATAATAATAATAATAATAATAATAATAATAATAATAATAATCTATAAATGTCTTTCACTCTACCTCATTAATGGCTATAGATCTCTTAAAGAATTCAAAACTCTCATATGATGAGATTTGGAGGTTTATACATACATATATATATATATATATATATATATGTATATATATATATATGAATATATATATATATATATATATATATATATATATATATATATATATATATATATATATATATATATATATATATATATTATATATATATATATGTATATATATATATATATATATGTATATATATATATATATATATATATATATGTATATATATATATATATATATATATATATATATATACATACATAATAAGGCTGCTTACAGCGTCATAATCCTTTATGAAAACAATCTTACTAAGCCAAATAAGTAATTATTCTATATATTCCTTCAAGTCTCGTCCTTATCACAAGACCCCTATTCTATGAGTTTCCTCTATTCCAGTTCAACTTATAATCCTTAACTTTTCTATGTCCTTTTCATCGAGAGATCCACAGATATTTTATTCATGGAGGAAGAGTGAGAATGTGAGAGTGACTCACAAAGAGAAAAGTCCTGCTTGCTGAAAAACCTTATGAGAAGAGACGCAGATGTTCTCTATGAAGGAAATATAAATTCCCTCTTTATAACGTAAGCCAGAAATGAATTGATTACCCTTGAGAATTTCATGTAACAACTATTCAAAGTTGGGGTCGACAGGGTAAGGAGATAAACCTCTTAGGAAATATAAGCAATCAAAAGACTACTCAAGGATATTATAATAGATTATTTAATTCTTTGAAGCCAATAATAAATGCTAAGATTTTTCAAATCGTTTACATATATATATATATATATATATATATATATATATATATATATATATATATATATATATATATAATAGTATATTATAACATATAAGGAATCCAAAAACATATTTCTTTCAATGAAGTCATTTTACAAAGACCGAGTTTTTTAAGTTTTATATATATATATATATATATATATATATATATACTTTATACCTATATATATATATATATATATATATATATATATATATATATATATATCATCAGAGAAGGTGGCGGCAGCCAGTAATTTACATTTTTCAAAGTGGACAGGGAAGTAGGCAGTTCTAAAATTCCATTTATTATATATCCCGACATTTCGTGATCGTCATTATCACGTCTTCCAGGGCTACAAATAAGAAGCACATTTATTATAACATTAATAAATAGTAATAAAATATATATAAACATAAAAAGTGAAAATTAGTAAAAAAAAAAATAAAAATCCAAGTAAAAATATGCATAAAACAGAAATGGAACCAACCTCGCAGAAGCGCAAATAAAAACTGAATGGCATCAACAATTACAGATCAAAACAAAGAAAGTTATGACAAGTACAATTGAGTGGATGAAGCTTGGGTGTTTAACGACGGAACCAGTCTTTTAATCAAAATTGACTCCAGAATCGGCAAGTCGTGGGAATTAGATACTTGCCCTATAATGCTAAAATCTTTATTGTCAACATTTATTTTGCAAATTTTAGCATGATTGAAAATATTTGAATGTTCTGGGTTGGATATGCTGCAACCTGTTCGAAAACTAACACCTCTATGAGAGTCAATTCTGACCTTCAACAACCTCTTGGTAGATCCTACGTAGGTCCCAGAGTTACACTTTGGGCAATTATGTTTATATACAACACTAGAGGACATATAATGACTCAATCGATCCTTAAAGTGAAAAACCGAGCCAACTATGAGAGGATTCTTAGGAATTAAGTTTACTACAACAGCTGGAAAATGTTGTTGTATGATTTTTGTAAACTTCTGTCTAAAGGAATCATCATGCATAAAAGGAAAACTCGCATAAAATTTGAGTTTAGGTACTGTTGTTATTTTTTGAGTCTGAGCCAATTTATCATTTAATAATTTGTTGAGATGCTTAAAAAATAATTTAGTAGGAAAACAGTTTTTTTTTTAAATAAACACATAAATAAAGTACTTCTGTATGAAAATATTCCCAACTAGAAGTAAGAAGGAATGCTCTGTGGAGAAGAGTAAAAATAGAGTTTAATTTAAAATTATAAAAACAAGAGCTATAAAAATTCGAACCTAATCCAGTAAAAGTTTTTTTTCTAAAAACCGTTGTATTAAAACCTTCTCTCTCTCTAGATATTAACACATCTAAAAAATGTAATTTATTTCCTTCCTCCTTTTCTAATGTGAACTTTATATTATTGTGCTGCGAATTGGCAAAATTCACGAAGGCGTCGGCACAGAATTCATCTCTGAATAAAGCGAAGGTGTCATCAACATATCTGACATAAAACAGTGGATGGTATCTCGAAGGGCAATTTTTGAGCTTGGTCTCCTCCAGGGAGCACATAAAAATGTTAGCAAAAGTGGGTCCCCCACTGTAAAAAGTTCAAGGTACAGAAAGGGTATAACGATTGAGCTGGGGTTTATATACATGTAAAACACCCTAAGGCTCAAAAATACCCCTCTACACCAGGAGGCAGGGTATTTTTGTGAATAATATACCCTCTATTGTACTTTGTCTTAAAATGAGCTTGGTAAGTTTGTGTGATCATGTCATGAAATGAACTTTTACTCTGTATTAAATCACCATATTGTTACACTGCTAGTGTAATGCACCAAAAAAGTTACTAACAACATATTGGTTTTGAGTTATGGATAGTTTTGAAGTAAGTTCCTACAAAATGCGGTACTTGGCAATTTGTATTGTTGCCGTCTCAAGATTCTTCGAGGGCCCGGGAATTTGGCGGGAAATATCAGTGTCGTCTGGACTCTGTTGTGCTCTGCAGTGAAGATAAATTGCTCCAATTAGCGTCATCGGGATTATAATATCTACACTGCATTTCATATGTTAACTGCTAACCAAGGTAAGAACACTAACTGTCCATCTATGCAAACATAAACAGTGGTTACGAATAAAAATTGTCAGACATCATCATTAGTTTTGCATTCAGGCTGTGATAGTCTAGAAAATCATTATTACTAACACCGGGTAAAATAAGTAAGAAATTATCATTAGTACTTCATTATGAGAGAGAGAGAGAGAGAGAGAGAGAGAGAGAGAGAGAGCGTCAAGCTGTCTGGGAGGGAAAAAAACCATAAACAACGTATTCAGCTAAACGTTAATAGCATTACGAGTAGTCTGTAAGCAAACAATGACGCCAGTTTGACTTGAGGTAGCACAGTTAGGTATTTATGCATGATATTTTTTCCTTTCTTTTCTATATATATATATATATATATATATATATATATATATATATATATATATATATATATATATATATATATATATATATATATAGATAGATAGATATATATATATATATATATATATATATATATATATATATATATATATATATATATATATATATATATATATATATATATATATATATTCTAGGCACACACTAACAAATATTGCTTTTCACAGCTTCTGCCATCACTCTTTATATATTATATATATACTTTTGATTTTCAAGTGTAATGGAAATAATAAATTGATAAACCAAACTTTTAAAATCATTGACCTTATTACTTTATATACTTATAAGCTATAACTACACCTATATAATGGTGGAATAGATATTAATTATAAAATTATAATTAATATACACGGGTATTTATGTCGTATAGAATACGCTGTAAAAGGGTATTCTTTACCTACGATACACCCCTAAGTAAGGGTATCTCAAGTATATGTTATACCCTTGATATGGGTATATTGTAAAGGGTATATTATAGTTCTTATATACCCCGATAGGGTATGCTATTTTAACCACTAGAAATACCCTTTTTCTACCCCTTTTATCCCCTCAATTTTTTAGAGTGTATATTTATTTATTTATTTATTTATATATTAAAATCAAAACCCACACCGAGACTACAAGAAAATATAAAACAAGCCATTCGAATATATCCTCCGAAAATTCTAATTTCAACTCCACCCAAAAATGACTTTTACTTCCTACCGACAATCCCAAGGCTTTCGTGCTACCTAAATCCGAGCTAATCGTGACTTGGTATAATCCCCGTTTTATCAACAACTCATTTCAAAGCGTCCACGTTGCAGTCGTCACCCCTTTAATCATTTTTCTCCTTTTCAGGATATTAGAAAACACACCATCATATCAATACTCACTAAACTATTGCTTAGCAATGTATTTGGTGTTATCACCATCGCTACAGCTTTATTATAGCCTACTTCGTTTATCATCATCACAAGTTCATGTCACCTTTGTTAACTTTATAGCCTATCGCCAGATTGTATTCAATATAGGTTTGGATTTATTGTTGTATTTATTCATTTGCCGATATATTTGTAAACGTATCGCCAAATTGTATTCTATATAGTCTTGAATTCATTATTCTATTCATTTATTTATTTATTGTATTCTATATAGGTTTGAACTTATTTACGGTATTAATTCATTTACTGATATCTTTGTTAAATCTACACCACATCGCCAGACTGTATTCTATATAGTTTTGTATTTATTACTTTAGTTATTGATTTATTAATATTACAACACTAAAAAATTAAGGGTATAAAAGGGGTAGAAAAAGGGTATTTCTAGTGGTTAAAATAGCATACCCTATCGGGGTATATAAAAACTATAATATACCCTTTACAATATACCCATATCAAGGGTATGACATATACTTGAGATACCCTTACTTAGGGGTGTATCGTAGGTAAAGAATACCCTTTTAAAGGGTATTCTATACGACATAAATACCCGTGTATATTAATTATAATTTTATAATTAATATCTATTCCACCATTATATAGGTGTAGTTATAGCTTATAAGTATATAAAGTAATAAGGTCAATGATTTTAAAAGTTTGGTTTATCAATTTATTATTTCCATTACACTTGAAAATCAAAAGTATATATAATATATAAAGAATGATGGCAGAAGCTGCAAAGCAAACCGTCCGCAGAAATCTGTGAAAAGAAAATATTTGTTAGTGTGTGTGTGCCTAAATATATAAATATTTATATATATATATATATATATATATATATATATATATATATATATATATATATAGAAAAGAAAAGAAAAAATATCATGCATGAATACCTAACTGTGCTACCTCAAGTCAAACTGGCGTCAGTGTTTGCTTACAGACTACTCGTAATGCTATTAACGTTTAGCTGAATACGTTGTTTATGGTTTTTTTCCCTCCCAAACAGCTTGACGCTTTCTCTCTCTCTCTCTCTCTCTCTCTCTCTCTCTCTCTCTCTCTCTCTCTCTCTCATAATTAAGTACTAATGATAATTTCTTACTTATTTTACCCGGTGTTAGTAATAATGATTTTTTAGACTATCACAGCCTGAATGCAAAACTAATGATGATGTCTGACAATTTTTATTCGTAACCACTGTTTATGTTTGCATAGATGGACAGTTAATGTTCTTACCTTGGTTAACAGATGAAATGCAGTGTAGATATTATAATCCCGATGACGCTAATTGGAGCAATTTATCTTCACTGCAGAGCAGACCAGAGTCTAGACGCCACTGAAATTTCCCGCCAAATTCCCGGGCTCACGAAGAATCTCGAGACGGCAACAATACAAATTGCCAAGTACCGCATTTTGTAGGAACTTGCTTCAAAACTATCCATAACTCAAAACCAATATGTTGTTAGTACATTTTTTGGTGCATTACACTATCAGTGTAACAATATGGTGATTTAATACAGAGTAAAAGTTCATTTCATGACATGATCACACAAACTTACCAAGCCCATTTTAAGACAAAGTACAATAGAGGGTATATTATTCACAAAAAATACCCTGCCTCCTGGAGTAGAGGGGTATTTTTTAGCCTTAGGGTGTTTTACATGTATATAAACCCCAGCTCAATCGTTATACCCTTTCTGTACCTTGAACTTTTTACAGTGTATTATATTACTCTTACAAGTATAATTCATTTGCGGTAACTGGATCTAACAAGCACAATATGATATAAAAATTATTAAACACCTTTGTAAACAAAACGATGCTTAGTTCTTTAAAGCCTTTTTATTTTATCTCCATTCGACAGTATGTCACCAATATTAGGATAATAAAGATATACACAACCAATCTCAAAATAAGAGAAAAGAAAACTATTAAAAATTTAATTGAATATTCAATGGCAAAGTTGAAAATCAAGTTATGACTCGTTTGCGCTTTGTCTAATCATTATTCTAAATAAAGTTGATAAAATCGGGCACTGGATCAAAAAGTTTATAAAAATATTAAAAGCTCAAGTTATTCCATGATACCTATGCATCATATATGACCTCGTTCCTTCTAAGTATTTTCATTTCAAAATATAGAACTAATCACCAGCCCGAATTAATTCAATTTCAACTTAGAAGATTTGTTTGTGAGGAAAAGTATATCCTAATGTATAACACCACCGTTTATTGTTAGATAATGAAGTCTTTAAATTTTTTTTAAGAATGTATAACCATTCATTTAATATAAATTTGAGTACAAAGGTAATAAACGCCTGTCAGGTTTTAAAACAATATTTATATTTTTCAATTTAAAGTTTTAAAATAGATACAAAAATGACCCCAGAAACTACCATGCCTCTTAAATACATAAGCGTTATCAAAACGACCGCCAATATCACTAGAAAAACCAGTAAATAAAAGCTAACTATCTGCACTACTGATGTGGCTGTTAAGGTCTTAACCAAGCACCGAGCTACCACTGGACATTATTACTGCCATGTCGAAATCCAGAACCCTGGAAAACTCACATCCGTAAATTTCAAAAAGAACAAAAACTTGGGGGTATGAGAATCTAATAAAAATCACACGTGGATGTTGGCGACAGCTCTAACGGGGTTATACCGAGCCCCGCTATATATATTCGGTGAGGGTAAAGAGCTGTAAACAAGGCCTGATACTGCGATTGTCGTCTATAAACCAGATATCGGAGTCTTAGTGTTACCAAGGTATATAGAATAAGGGAGAGAGGTACAGTCACTTTAGTCGCGGGGGTAGTTGTGGGGTATTTCCGTGATGCGCCTGGAGGTCAGGGTAGAAGCGGTCAAGGCAAGTACAACCTTGGGTCGAAGGGATTAGGCCTGTCTGTAAGTGTGTGTGGTGTCCTTTTTACTCTGTTATCTTGGTGTTCTTTTGAATTCATATAGGATCGTGGATTAGTAATTTTGGATCTTTGATATATAATAGAAACCATAAATCAATATGCTTGATAGGTCTTAAAAAAATATTCAATTACCATTTGACCTGGTATTTATTTACAAATGCTTATTTACAATTTTACAATACATTATTTAGTAAACTAATACATAGATAACACATAACAGTATTCTGGCTTCATAATAGAAATGAGAAATATTTAGTAAAAGGGAAAAAAAATAAATCTATGGCATTATTCTATCCAGCGTTTCATATTTCTTCCACTCATAATGTTTTCCACCTGTGAAGGAGAAAAATGTTTCTCTAAAAAAACCTCTGTAACATGATGCTTCATTTTTCAAAATCTCTTAATCCTCCTTTCTTTATCGCACTGCTCTTTCTTTGTAAGGAGATAAATTCTTTCTTGAGTAATGCTGTTCAATTGACTCTGCAACTCTTCAAGTGTTGCTGTACAAACCCTTTCTTCACTTTGAGGATAGTCTTCTCCACAGGAAACATTGTTGTAATCATGGAGCTCATTTTCACAACCTGAAAACATTTCTGCAATTAAGCGTTTCCAATTTTTCTCTTCTATCCTTTCCATTTGAGATATACCAGATACACTATCATCTGAAATGTAGAAAGAAAAACATTTTAATATCTCTCTTTTTCTTACACAAACACACACACACACATACACACACACACACATATATATATATATATATATATATATATATATATATATATATATATATATATATGTGCGTGTGTGTATGTGTGAGTATATATATATATATATATATATATATATATATATATGTGTGTGTGTGTGTGTGTGTATCTATCTATCTATCTATCTATCTATATATATATATATATATATCAGTTGTTATAATATGATCGTGATTGAGGTATGGAATATGCCAAGTTTTCCCTTTATAGTGTCTTTCTATTTACTATATATATATATATATATATATATATATATATATATATATATATACATATATATATATATATATATATATACACAGACCCCCATATATAAACACAGATAATAGCTGTTATGAGTGTAAATAGTGTGACTAATTAAAAAAAAAAGTAAATAGGTTTTTCAAGTAATACTGAAAAATTGAAAAAGTAAGATTACCAACCTTGTGAATGAGGCATGTGAAGTGTAGGGATTGCATTGCTCTTCAGACGTCTGTATTTCATTGCTGGGGATCGTGATCTAAGAAGTTCCTGTTGCAGGTCTCTCTTATATGCATGTTCTTCAAAATGTCTACTGCATATGCGATGAGTAGTAGGGTTAAAGTTGTCCTTTCTCTTACAACGATGAACCCATTCCTTCTTGTTTCCTCATCACAAGGGAATCGGAAAAAGGATACCTTCTTTATTTTCCTACGTTTTGAATAACAACCAAACACGGCGCAGCTGTTTGGCATTATTCAAATAATAATTGAGATTATATAAATAACCAAAACTATGGTTTTATTCGAAGAATGTCAAACTAAATCACCGCAGAGATGACTGAAGTGACCTGTGTTCGACATTTGAATGAAACGGTAGCTGGATGACTTCTCGCCCTGACATGACCTCCAGGTGACGCGGTTCTTGGGGGGGATAAGCCGCAAACCCCCACAAATGACTCTACCTGCACTGACATCTTCGATAACACCACTACACAGCCCCGACTATAACCCTTGGACGCACGCATGAACTAACACTCCAGATTAATATCCCCCATTCGTTTTCAAATTTGATGCAATATAGTTAGTATTGTATATATATATATATATATATATATATATATATATATATATATATATATATATATATATAACCCTTAGCATGAACTAACATTTAAGGTGAATATCTCCTATTCGTTAACAAAATTGATACAGTATACTGTGTATATATATATATATATATATATATATATATATATATATATATATATATATATGTATATATTGTATACCTTAAACAGGTAGTTTTCAACACGGGAAAGATATTCTACTAAATCACACAATATCTAACTCGCCACGATGTAAACAATCTATAACTCGGTATCAATTAGTAACAAATTATATGAACCATCTATCCAATCCCGATCCATATGTAACTTCTTTACTCTTTCACTGTATACTAATTTACTTTTTCCCTCACTTGAAATGATACCCCACTCCGATAGCGACTTGAAGTTAAGAAACGACGATTTTCTTCGCATATAATTATACGCGTTCTTTTTCCCCTTCTGCCTCCAGACCCAAAAATAGCCCTGAGATATCATATCAGCCGTTTCTCTAAGAAACCAATTGATAATCCAACCAGATATATAGTGATTCCATACAAGTAAGAAAACGCACAAACAAGACTCTACCCAACTAGATTGAATGATATATCATTCTGTGCTGATATTAAACCAGAAACGTGGAAAGTTTTGTGTCGTTCTTCCGCCAAATTCAGGTGATAAACGCAAGGAAAATACAATCTTTGGCAGGATTTTATTCACAGAAATTTTCAATTCAACAACAATAGAGTAGATGGTGTGGGGGAGGAGGAGGAGAAAGGAGGAGTTTTAAAAAGAGGAAGGTGGCGGCTTCCGTTTGAACTGGAATGAGATCCTCTTCGACCATTTCCTTCAGTAAACAGACAACGAAGGAATGACGAGCCGATCTTCCTCTTACACAGAAAGGAATGAAAGAAAAAATATTCATTTGAGAACATAAAGCTCTTGTCCATTTCAGACGTAGATCACTCTTGGCTACTTATCAAGGATCTGTTCAATGACTCAGGAAGATTATTCTATTTCAAGTTCCTTCTCTCTCTCTCTCTCTCTCTCTCTCTCTCTCTCTCTCTCTCTCTCTCTCTCTAATATCGTTCGTCCCATCTTTTTGCACCTATTATCACTGTTTTCGCGGAATCTTCCCATTCCGTGCTTTGTAGTGTACCAACCGTGTGTCACACAATTGTACATAATTCCTTTTGTATATATTATGCTTGTATCTACGCTCTTCCCTC